>NC_060126.1:286429046-286732077 GCF_021461395.2 Schistocerca americana
TCGCAGGTTCGAATCCTGCCTCGGGCATGGATGTGTGTGATGTCCTTAGGTTAGTTAGGTTTAAGTAGTTCTAAGCTTTAGGGGACTGATGACCTCAGATGTTAAGTCCTTTAGTGCTCAGAGCCATTTGAACTATTTTTTTCAGGTGGTGGTGAGTGAATTAGGTTAGGAAATGAGACATTTAGTAGAAGATGAGTTCTGCTATTTGGGGAGCAAAATAACTGATGATTGTCGAAGTAGGGGGAATATAAAACGTAGAGGGGCAATGGCAAGTAAAGCGTTTCTGAAGAAAAGAAGTTTATTAATATAGAGTATACATTTAAGTGTCAGGAATTCTTTTCTGAAAGCATTTGTGTGGATTGTAGCCATGTATGGAAGTGAAACATGGACGATAAACAGTTTAGATAAGAGGAGGTTAGAAACTTTCGAAATGTGGTGCTACAGAAGAATGCTGAAGATTAGGTGGGTAGGTCACGTAACTAACGAGAAGGTAGTGGATAGAATTGGGGAGAAGAGGAGTTTGTGGCATAACTTGACTAGAAGAAGGGATCGGTTGGTAGGACATGTTCTGATGAATCAGGGGATCACCAATTTAGCATTGGAGGGCAGCGCAGAGGGTAAAAATCGTGGAGGGAGACCAAGAGATGAATACATTAAGCAGATTCAGGATGTAGGTACGAGTACTTGGAGATGAAGTTTGTACAGGATACAGTAGCACGGAGAGCTGCATCAAACCAGTCTCTGGGCTGAAAACCACAACAACAACAACAACAACAACAACAACAACTGGACCAATATTGTCCACTGGAAACCGCCAAGTCGGTTTTTCAAGGTTGATGTTGAAATCTTTGAGAGTGGAAGAGACTCTCCGAAAACTTGGGAAAAAGAAGTTTGTAGAACACAAGCAAACTGGTGCTTTTCATTTATTATAATGTTGTTCTACCAAGAACATCGAAATAAGTGTCCAAGGAATAGAAAAGCAACTGGAATCACTCAATAGAGGAAAGTCCACTGGACCTGACGGGATACCAATTCGATTCTACACAGAGTACGCGAAAGAACTTGCCCCCCTTCTAACAGCCGTGTACCGCAAGTCTCTAGAGGAACGGAGGGTTCCAAATGATTGGAAAAGAGCACAGATAGTCCCAGTCTTCAAGAAGGGTCGTCGAGCAGATGCGCAAAACTATAGACCTATATCTCTTACGTCGATCTCTTGTAGAATTTTAGAACATGTTTTTTGCTCGCGTATCATGTCATTTCTGGAAACCCAGAATCTACTATGTAGGAATCAACATGGATTCCGGAAACAGCAATCGTGTGAGACCCAACTCGCCTTATTTGTTCATGAGACCCAGAAAATATTAGATACAGGCTCCCAGGTAGATGCTATTTTTCTTGACTTCCGGAAGGCGTTCGATACAGTTCCGCACTGTCGCCTGATAAACAAAGTAAGAGCCTACGGAATATCAGACCAGCTGTGTGGCTGGATTGAAGAGTTTTTAGCAAACAGAACACAGCATGATGTTATCAATGGAGAGACGTCTACAGACGTTAAAGTAACCTCTGGCGTGCCACAGGGGAGTGTTATGGGACCATTGCTTTTCACAATATATATAAATGACCTAGTAGATAGTGTCGGAAGTTCCATGCGGCTTTTCGCGGATGATGCTGTAGTATACAGAGAAGTTGCTGCATTAGAAAATTGTAGCGAAATACAGGAAGATCTGCAGCGGATAGGCACTTGGTGCAGGGAGTGGCAACTGACCCTTAACATAGACAAATGTAATGTATTGCGAATACATAGAAAGAAGGATCCTTTATTGTATGATTATATGATAGCGGAACAAACACTGGTAGCAGTTACTTCTGTAAAATATCTGGGAGTATGCGTACGGAACGATTTGAAGTGGAATGATCATATGAAACTAATTGTTGGTAAGGCGGGTACCAGGTTGAGATTCATTGGGAGAGTGCTTAGAAAATGTAGTCCATCAACAAAGGAGGTGGCTTACAAAACACTCGTTCGACCTATACTTGAGTATTGCTCATCAGTGTGGGATCCGTAATAGGTCGGGTTGACGGATTAGATAGAGAAGATCCAAAGAAGAGCGGCGCGTTTCGTCACTGCGTTATTTGGTAACCGTGATAGCGTTACGGAGATGTTTAATAAACTCAAGTGGCAGACTCTGCAAGAGAGGCGCTCTGCATCGCGGTGTAGCTTGCTCGCCAGGTTTCGAGAGGGTGCGTTTCTGGATGAGGTATCGAATATATTGCTTCCCCCTACTTATACTTCCCGAGGAGATCACGAATGTAAAATTAGAGAGATTAGAGCGCGCACGGAGGCTTTCAGACAGTCGTTCTTCCCGCGAACCATACGCGACTGGAACAGGAAAGGGAGGTAATGACAGTGGCACGTAAAGTGCCCTCCGCCACACACCGTTGGGTGGCTTGCGGAGTATCAATGTAGATGTAGATGTAGATGTAGAACCGACGGAAGATTCTGTTAACACGAAAGAAGTTTTATTTAGTAGCAGCAGCTTCCATTATTGGTGGAATATTACTTCTAGTCAGCAGCACTAAAATGGACGAAATCTGATGTCCGACGAAGTAAAGCAGAGGGAAGACAAAATATTTCAAAATGGCTGCAGACACAAGAAGAGGTCTTAATCTCAACAAGATATGTGGAACATTCCGGCGACTACTCGTCCGAGATTATGTTCTGCTTCGTTATTCAAGGTCTTACGCCAACTAACATGCACTCTACTGAGACTAACTCATGGTTTCACGACAGTCCACCCCGGCTAGGTGGACCGAGCGAGATGGCACATTGGTTGGCACACTGGAGTCGGTCCAGATTTAGGTTTTTGTGGAAACATCCCCCAGGCTGTGTCTAATCCATGTTTCCGCATATCCTTTCTTCCAGGACTGCAAGGTCTGCAGGAGAGCTTCTGTGAAGTTTGGAAGGTAGGAGACCAGATATTGGCCGAATTAAAGCGGTGCTGACGGGAGATGAGTCGTGCTTGGCTAGTTAAGTAGATGGAGCATTTTCCCGCAAAAGGCAAAGGTCTCGAGTTCGAGTCTCATCCCGGGCACAGTTTTAATCTGCTAGGAACTTACATATCAGCGTAAACAGAGTGAAAATGTCATTCTGGAAATACTGTCTTGTTTCCGCAACTAAACCACTGAACCGATTTCGATGAAATTTAGTGTGGAGATAGCTTGAAAACTGAGGAACAACGTAAATCAAATTAAAAAAGAGTGAATTTTTTGCATCACATACACGTTTTTTAATTTATAGCTACTTCAATAGCACAGTGCACAGAGCCTATTTCCCACATCTCTCCACATGCACCACCTGCAGCGACACTGCATGTGCCGCTGCATGGTGCTGGGGCAGTTGGTAGGAGTGAAGGATGGAGTGGGGGAGGAGGACGCATATGAAAAGGTATGCTTACCCCAATAGGTAACCACACGAAGACAGCTGAGGTCACATATAATAACTCACGGTAACAAAACTATTTATATTTGGTCGTTATAATTAATGTGTAGCTGCCCACAGAGCCCAGTGTAGGCTTTAATTATCGTATCACAGTGAAACATTGTACGATGGCTATCCACAAAGTACATTACGTTTTGGAATTAAAAATAAATAAAGTATTGGAAATTTTTTTTATTATATACAGATGAAAGCCACACTTAAATACTAGTTTTCTACATAGTTACCATTTAAATTAAGGCACTTATCGTAGCGATGGACGAGCTTGGAAATTCCTTCGTCGTAAAATTCGGCCGCCTGCGCCTTCAACCACGTGGTTACCTCTTTTGGGGCAGAAAAGGTGTGATTTTTGTGGATTTCCTGGAAAGAGGCACTACAATAAACTCTCAAAGGTATTGCCAAACTCTACACAACCTCAGAAGAGCAATACAAACCTCAGAAGAGCAATACAAAACAAGCGCAGGGGAAAGTTGGGCTCAAAGATCTTGCTGATTGCCGGCCAGGGTGGCCGAGCGGTTCTAGGCGCTACAGTCTGGAATCGCGCGACCGCTACAGACGCACTTCGAATCCTGCCTCGGGCATGGATGTGTGTGATGTCCTTAGGTTAGTTAGGTTTAAGTAGATCTAAGTTCTAGGGGACTGATGACCTCAGAAGTTAAGTCCCATAGTGCTCAGAGCCATTTGAACCATTTTCTTGCTGATTCATGACAACGCCCGGGCCCACACGGCAAATGCCACTCGTGAAGTTCTCGAATCTTTTAAGTGGGAGTTGTTTCCTCATCCGCCGCACAGTCCCGACCTGGCACCGAGCGACTTCCATTTATTCCCAGCAATGAAGAAGTGGTTGGCTATGCAGCGTTTTGATGACGACGCACAGCTTCAAGAACAGGTAGCCACGTGGTTGAAGGCGCAGGCGGCCGAATTTTACGACGAAGGAATTTCCAAGCTCGTCCATCGCTACAATTAGTGCCTTAATTTAAATGGCAACTATGTAGAAAAGTAGTATTTAAGTGTGGCTTTCATCTGTATATAATAAAAAATTTTCCAATACTTTACTTTTAATTCCAAAACGTAATGTACTTTGTGGATAGCCCTCGTAGATATGTTAATGGGGAACCGATTTATGCTGTAAAAAATATTAGTTCCAGCTACGGGGACCAGATGCAAATGTGGCTCTCTAAATGCAAGAAAGACGTATATAAATGTTTCCATATGTAATAGATCAGGAACAGGACGTGGGCAGGAAATGTCAAACAAGTGAGAAAGGCATTATGGTGCTTTTACGACTAACTGCTGCTTACACAATTTGTTCAATATGAACACTGGAGACGTCGACGAGATGCTACATCTATAAAACGACGTAATCGACAATTTACTACAGCAGTTCTGATGAAACCTGAGCAATGTGTTCCTGCCTACTGGCCTTCAGACCAAGTACGGACTGAACTTGTCGCTGGTAAATAGGACTTGTCCCTGGTAAAAGGGCGCTTTTAGACACCCCAGGGCCAAAATATGTCACATGGATTTAGAGTAAGTGATATTGCAGGCCATACAGCTGGAGAAACTCTGGAGGTAGCACATTCGTGGAAGGTTGCATTAAACCTTTCATTGGGTGAGCAACATGAGGTGTTGTCTTATTTTGCATGAAAACGTTGGTTTCCCCCGAAGTTGCGCTCTTGCAAAGCAGGAATCACATGCTTTACAGGGAGGTGTTGATCATGTGCAGACGTTACAACACATCTCACAGGCCCTTTGTGTGTATTCTCTTCAAAGAAGAATGGACCGAAAATAAAGGTGCTTGTGAATCTACGCCACACAGTCATGTACGGCGAATGCCGTAGTTCTTTGTGCACAACACCTGGCTTAACATCACCCCAAATTGGGCACGTTCCATGTATTCACTGCAGCTTGTAGTGTAAAATATACCTCTTCAGTCCACTGAATATTGCCTGGCCACATGTCATCAACTTCGGTTCGTGCCAGAAAGCGAAAAGCAAATTTATAACGTTGCTGTGGATTGTGAGGTTTCAGTTACTGCACCATCTGGGTCTTGCACATGTACCAGCGCAAAATAGACCAAAAAACTTTTCACACTGTTTACCATCAAATGGGCTCTTGTCCCGACTTTGCACGAGCAGTGCTGCATTGTCAGTAACAGCAACTACAACCTCATCGATAACTTCAAAAATGGTTCAAATGGCTCTGAGCACAATACGACTTAACTTCTGAGGTCATCAGTCGCCTAGAACTGAGAACTAATTAAACCTAACTAACCTAAGGACATCACGCACATCCATGCCCGAGGCAGGATTCGAACCTGCGACCGTAGCGGTCGCTCGGCACCAGATTGTAGCGCCTAGAACCGCACGGCCACTCCGGCCGGCGTCGATAACTTCCACAGTCATAGGAAGCGTTCCTCGTCCTGCTCCCCCACACCAATCTCACCCGTTCACATAAAACAGATTCACTGACAGCACATGCTCTCCTCTCGATAGCTATACTACTCACCCACGTTATAGCTTATCAAATGACAGACTGTCAAACAAACAGCGCCAGATTTGCACCTCGGGGCCAAAACTGGAACTAATTTTTTCCAGCGTAGATCGTAGATGAACTCATTAGCATTTAATTAAGTTCGCCGCCATACGATAATTGCAGCCGACGCTGCACCTCCGTGAGTAACTGCAGTTCAATTATAACCACCTGTTACGTGAGTGCAGCTAAAGGGAAGAGCTTGTTGTTAAATAAACCTTGCCAGTAAAAGAGAGTCTTGCAGCACTGTTGGCTGGGAGAAACACTAAGGAATTTTGTTCCTCCGCCCACATTGGCTTTTGGTGTGTGACGATTGTGTCTTAGTTATTTCTGTCGAGTGTAGGTGCTGTGGGAAAATCGAGAATAAGATACGAGTTGTGGACATCCTCCTAAAAATTGAGGAGCGATGGAATATAGCGCTGGTTAGAAGAAGCGACAGTATGATAGGTCATATGTTAATAAATTAACGTGGATGGAACTACAGGGAGAGGTAGATAGCAAAGCCTGTCGGGGAAGAGAGATTTCGTCATATACAGGGTGATTTTTTCCATCGAGTACAAACTCTAGGTACTGATTGATGAGAGTACACCAATAAAAAAAAAAAAAAATCAAATGAACTTATGTCCGGAAATGTATGGTTTCTATGCTAGAGACTATTGATTCAATCATACATTGTTACAGAGAATTCCGTCTAATACGCGCTGTACCATGCAGTACGTGCTGAAAATGGTTTGCCGGTCGGAGTGGCCGTGAGGTTCTAGGCGCTACAGTCTGGAACCGAGCGACCGCTACGGTCGCAGGTTCGAATCCTGCCTCGGGCATGGATGTGTGTGATGTCCTTAGGTTAGTTAGGTTTAATTAGTTCTAAGTTCTAGGCGACCGATGACATCAGGAGTTAAGTCGCATAGTGCTCAGAACCATTTGAACCATTTTTGAAAATGGTTTCCATGTGCCTCAACGCATGAGTGCACGCGCCGTAGCTTGTTCTGTCTCACACGTTCACATCAGTCAGGCTGTTTCCGAACAGCGTCAAAGGCAGCATGAATACTCTTGCTCCATTTTCTCCACATCTGGAATGGGCTCTGAATAAATGATACTTCTGAGATGGCCCCATAGCAAAAAGTCGCACGGGTTAAGATCCGGTGAATGAGCAGGCCATGCTACTGGATCTCCTCGTCCGATCCACCGACCAGGGAAGACACGCTTGAGGTGCATCCAGACGTTAGTGGGCTGGAGGAACATCATTTAGCACCCACATAACCCTTCGAATCATCAATGGCACTTCTTCCAGCTAGGCAGGCAAAGTCACCCGCAAGAAACGCCGATACTTCCGGCCTGATAGGTGACGTGGAAGGAAGACTGGTTCCAAAATACGGTCGCCAATTACCCCGGCCCAGACATTCCGACTGAACCAAAGCTGATGATACGCTGTCACCATACCGTAGGGGTTCTCCACAGATGACTGTTATGAAAGTCGAAGATACCACTCTGCGTAAAGGTGGCCTCATCTGTGCGTAGGATGGATGACTCATATCCCGGAATCGTGGCTGCGTTGTGAAGAAATAGGTTACAAACCTACTCTCGATGTGGAAAGTCTGTCGCTAGTAAGTCACATGGGTAGTAACAACTGTCATGGAGAATGTTCCACAAGGTCGTCTCGCTTATCCTGTACTGGCGGGCCAACAGCCTGGTACTGACACCGCAGCAGCCTTCCACAGTGTTAATCACACTTCCTCAAAGTCTGGTGCCTGAAATTTCGGATACATCCTTCGTGACTTCCTGCTTCCTGAAACATCCCTGTCCCAGACAAATGGCGAAACCCAGTTGGAAACACTGAATGCTGCATTTGTCGTCGGGGGATATGTGGTGTCACCGCCAGACACCACACTTGCTAGGTGGTAGCCTTTAAATAGGCCGCAGTCCGTTAGTATACGTCGGACTCACGTGTCGCCACTGTCAGTGATTGCAGACCGAGCGCCACCACACGGCAGGTATAGAGAGACTTACTAGCACTCGCCCCAGTTGTACAACCGACTTTGCTAGCGATGCTACACTGACTACTACGCTCTCATTTGCCGAGACGATAGTTAGCACAGCCTTTAGCTACGTCATTTGCTACGACCTAGCAAAGCGCCATAGCATTTGATATTTATCTTAAAGCATGTACAGTCAAGAGAGATGTTCTACAATTGTGGATTGAAGTTAAGTATTACAGCAACTGCGTCCGTTTTTCTAAGTTCTCATTTCCTTGTAATGTTCCAGACCTCACGCCAGCCTGCGTGAGCTTAACGCGTGCCTTTCGGCTACCTCCGAGTGGCTTGGCTGTCTTGCCAAGTCACTACAGGATGAGTCTCCTGCTACAGTCTTGCTGCCCGCCGCCCTCCGCCCGTAAGTAAACACCATGTCGGCAAGCTCTCGATTCGAATTCGGAACAATTGTGTACAACGCTGCATCATATGCATTACAGGCTGATTTAGCGAGAGAGGTGAGTCGGGATCAACATTACGAATTATTTGGACAGGAGAGGGCTCTAGGGCACGACGTTTGAGGAACAGTAGCACCCTCTAGGAGGAAAACATGCATACTGTAACTGTGTCCGCATGGTACAGGGCGTATCAGATCGCAGTCTCTGTAACAAATTAGGGTTAAGTAAATGGTCCTTATCATGGAGACCATTCATTTCCGAGCATAAGTTTATTATAACTTTTTTGTTCCAATCCTCGCATCGGTCAATCCCTAGGGTTTGTACATGGTGGAAAAAATCACTCTGTATATCCAGCAAAGAGGGCATTAAGTGTATCTGCTGTTTCGAGAGGAATAGGTCCGCACAGTCGAGGAAATCATGACAGACTGCATCCAACCGATTGAAAAAAAGGGATTATGCAATTTGATGTTATGTTTGTACCATTTGATGCTGAGAGATGGCAGAAGGTTAAGTCTTTTGCTGGCAGACAGCCCACTGCTGTGGAATACCACTAAGCGGGCTGCCGATCTTAACGTGCTAATTGTACAGACGAATCACATCAACAATGTGACGTGTGCTCAATCCATGAAACAATGTGAGAGGTTTGTTATGTAATCCAGGGGATTGGTGCGAAATCTGACGAACTCCTCCCCTTGCTGGCACAATACAGGCGGGGGCAATTTGTTGCACCACCAGAATTAGAAACTGCTTCCACAGCGTCGAACATCACCTTGCAGGCGTGCGTTAGCGACCTTGGCTACGTTGCTGTTGCGTTATCTTATTCTGTTCCTCTTTTTTAATTTCATTTCGAGGCCTCCAGTCTCCCCACAGCCCGTCTTGTTCTCGCCAAATTGGCAATACTCGCCTCACGTCGCATGACCTGCCGTCCCGGCCACAAAGAATTCAGTGGGATGGATTAGGTCGACATTCTTCGTGTTGAATGTACATTTAAAACATTTTTTGAATTAAAACCAGACTCCTTGATAATCAAAAAACTTCTCAAAAAGAAAGGCACTTCTGCAAAACTAAAAACTGTTCTTCGTAAAATTGAGAAACTATTCAATCAAATAACTAAAAACTCTTATGAAACTTTCTGGCAAACTAAAACTGTGTGCCGGGCCGAGACTCGAACTCGGGACCTTTGCCTTAGGAGGCACTGGCGGAAGTATAGCTGCGAGGAGGGGTCGTGAACCGTGCTTGGGTAGCTCTGTTGGTAGAGCACTTGTTCACAGAAGGCAAAGGTCCCGAGTTCGAGTGTCGGTCCGGTACACAGTTTTAATCTGCTAGGAAGTTACATATCAGTGCACACTCCGCTGCAGAGTGAAAATATCATTCTAAATACTATTTGGGAAAAAATAAAGCTTCTGATGAAAATTAAACCTCTTCTTTGAAAAAGAAGCTAAAAGCTGTCCTTTACCACGGACTGAAAAGCCTTCTGTGGAGAAACTGAGGCGTTTTTCGCTTGGTTCCCAGTATTTTGCTGTGTTAGATGAAAATCAGCTGTAGTGCTGTTTGTGATGATGTAATAATAGTGACTGCAAGGCAGTCAGCATTCAGTCTTATGCCACGTCTACATGTTTACTGAAGACTCCCGCTTCAGTTGCCTCCTATCTTACAGCTATATACATAACCCACAAGCCAGCATACGCTGAGTGGCGGAGGCTACGTTGTACCGTTGTTAGTCGTACAGTTTCCTGCCCCACTGGAAAATGGAGCCAGAAAAAATGACTGTCTATTTACTTTCATATGACCCCTCTATTATCTTGTCTTCGAGATACTTATGCAAGATGCATGTTGGTGGCCGTGGGGCAGTTCTGCAGTTTGTCGCAAATGGCTGTTCTCTAAACTTTCTCATTAGTTGTTCATGAGGAAAACGTTTTCTTCTCGTCAAGGATTCCCATCTGAATTCTGGGAGCATTTCAGTAATATTTGATTTTTCGTCGAAACTACAAATCAAGTGGTAGATTTCTGATTTGTTTGGATGCCTTCCTTTAATCCGAGTTGGTGGGGACTCTAAGCACTTGAGCTGTATTCGAAAATGAGTTGTCTACATATTTTCGCATTTGGAGCCAACTGACATTCATCAAATCATCTAGAAATTTTGTCCATTTCAACGTGTATCTTCCTACACACACTTAAAGACGACACTGTCTCGTACACTACAGCGACATCAGCGGACAGTTGCAGACTGCTGTGTACCCTGTCCATCAGGTCGTTAGTATACTGTAGGCCTATATAGGGAGCAAGAGCTTCCCTGGGGTATACTAGCGACGACTGAGGAAGACGCGTGAGGAACGAACACTTCGTGTAGTTCGGCACTGCGCCTGCGCGCACAGTCGCACGTATGACGCGCGCGCGGCCGCGGGCTCGGGTGCCGGTGTTGCGCAACCGCAGATGGGGACGCGCTGTGTAAATGTCGGCTAGTGGTCCCCTGGCTGTGGCTGCTCACCTCGGCTGACACGGCCGACCTTCCCGCAGAGAGGGAAAGTTCCCGCACACACCGGTAGCTGGCTCCGGCGCTGACCGGCGGGAGCATGGAGCACTCTTTGGTGAACGGCTGACCGGGCCTGGCAGGAAATCTAACAAGGAGACTCCGTGGACTGGCCTCTTCCAGTTTTCTTCATAATTGCAACTTGTGAAGGTCAACGCCCAGACACGCATGTCCTAAAGCAGTACGACGCAATTCTCAAAAAATTCGAAAAAAATCTTTCACGATTAGAAGATTTTGGAGCGCTTTTAAGTATCAAGAATTTACAACTTGGCAACGTATTCGTAGGTAGCTGAAAAAATAATTTAATGTGCCTACTGCAACACACTGAAGCACAAAAGAAACCAGTACAAGCATGCGTATTCAGTACAGAGATATGTAAACACGCAGAATACGGCGCTGCGGTCGGCAACGCCTATACAATACAAATATCTGGCGCAGGTGTTAGATTCGTTACTACTGCTACAAAGTCAGGTTATCAAGATTTAAGTTAATTTGATAGTTGTGTTATAGTCCCCGCACGAGTTATGGGATACAGCATCTTCGAGGTAGCGACGAAGTAGTGATTTTCCCGTATGACCATTTCACGAGTGAACCGTGAATATCAGGAATCCGGTAAAACATCAAATTTCCGACATTACTGAGGCATGTAAAAGATTCTGTAAGAACGGGACAAACAATGACTGAAGAGAATCGATCATCGTGGCAGAAATACAACCCTTCCGCAAATTGCTGCAGATTTCAATGCAGAGCCATCAACCAGTGTCGGAGTGCGAATCATTCAACGAAACGTCATCGATATGGGCTTTCGGAGCCATAGGCCCACTGGAGTACCCTTTACAACTCCACGACACAAAGCTTCACGCCTCACATGGGCCCGTCAGCACGGACATTGGACTGTTAACTGGAAACATGTCACCTCGTCGGACGAGTCTCGTTTCAAATTGTATCGAGCGGATGGACGTTTACGGGTATGGAGACAACCTCATGAATCCACGGACCCTGCATATTAGCAGGGGACTGTTCAAGCTGGTGGAGGCTCTGTAATGCCGAGGGATGTGCGCAGTTGGAGTGATATGGCATCCCTGATACGTCTAGATACAACTCTGACAGGTTACACGTAAGCAAGCATCCTGTATAATCGCCTGCATCCAATAAATACTTGGGTAATTCCAGCAGGGCAGTGCGTCACCCAAGACGTCCAGAATTGCTACAGAGTGGCTCCAGGAACACTCTTCTGAGATTAATAACTTCCGGTGGCCACCAAACTCCCCAGCAATTAACAATATTGAGAATATCTGGGATGTCTTGCAACGTGATGTTCAGAAGAGATCTCCACCCAATTGTACTCTTACGGATTTATGGACAGTCCTGCAGGATTCATTGTGTCAGTTCCCTCCAGCAGACATTTGTCGAGTCAATGCCACGTCGGGATACGGCAATTCTGCGTACTCGCGGGGGCACCACCCGTACTTGTTCCTTTGGCTCTTCAGTGTAGGTTGATACAAGGTGACGGTGAGAAACGAGAACTCTCATAACACCCAATAAAAGTAGAAAAACCAAAGGAAAAAATTTCGTTGACAGCAACTGATTTACTGCGGCTCGCCTTTTAAGAGACAGTAATCCAAATTACTACTGTTTGACAATTATGTCCTATAGATGGGTTCTCATATACGTACGCTTTCTTCCAATCTGCTGTTGAGATTCCTCATTGATTGGTGCAACATATCACTTTAGATACCACGAATTTGGCCGAGTCGTGTAGACACGATTGTTAACGTACCCCCTTCAAGGAAAAAAAACTGTGATGTCACACCGTCCTGTTGAAACCACGTTTCGTGAAGTTGAGGAAGATTGTTCAAAGCAAGCTCCACAAAAGATTGCAACATCTCAACATACCGATCCGACGTGACAGTCATTGTGATCAACCGTTCATTTTTAAAAAAGGGTTCGATGACTCCGTGTGGTGAAACTGCACACCATACTGTCACCTATCTGACGTGTAAGAGACTCCATACACTTAATTAGGACAGCTGTCTGCCCATTAACGGTAGTTCTGCATATTCACGTAACATTTGAGATGAAAATGGACATCACAGTTTCTCCAAAAATTTATTGTCTTCTTCAACTTTTATCATAATTTGCTAACAGAATTCTAATCGCAACTGGTGATCACTCTACTTCAGTTTTTGCACGACCTGCAATTTGTACGAATGAAACTTTAAATCATAAGGGACAATTCGACGAACGCTCTGTCACGACACTGCCCTCAGTGGGCTCCGTAAGACTGAAACGTGTACGGCTTCCATATGCAGTGGAGTATTTCTTTTTTACAGCAGATCGAGACTCTTCAACATTTTTATCCCAAGTTTTTATTGCGTGATTCGAGAGAACTAGACCATGGCGCCCTCAGTTGAAAAGCCGTCCAACTCCCTTGCACGCTACTATCATTGGGTTTATAAAACTAGTGCGGTAATAGCACGCTGTTAACCGTTCCAGTGATCCATGATTACTGTATATCGCCAATATTTACAACTCAAGCTCCCTTTCCTGCAGTGCCGCCAACTGCAAATGGCTGAAACGAAAGTTCTCGGTTTATTTTATCTCGCCCTGTATTTGTAAAGTCGCTAGTTAACACATCACCATCTTATATTTTTATTACTGTGATATTCATTAGCAAAGGGAAATGTTACTCAACAAACGTTGAATCATACTTCTAATGGAATTGAAAAGAAGCGGTCAAATGTTTTGTCAAATTATATGTCTAAAAGTAAGAAAGAAAACAGATTGGAGAAACATTGCAGCAGTTTTTCAATTATGCTCGAAATTATGTGCAGCAAATGAGATCTCACCGTCTACATTATCTATCATACCAACACCCTCTAGTACTTTTTAAAATTATGAGCCTCTAATTTATACACAGAATCTTAAACTTTGAATCGCCACATCATTTTCTATACAAGATTTCGAGCATCATTCAAAGGCGCCTCTAATATTTCTGTAATGCATTATTTCATTTCTTAGTTTTAGACGAATCATTTCAGAAAACATTTGAGTTTTTCTTTAGTTACTATTTCAGAAATTTCTATTCACTGTTAAATATTACACCAATGTAAATTTTTATGTGTAAAGAAACTAGATCTTTTAGAGATGGACGTTTTGACACTTCATTTAAGTAGCAGCTACTCGTGACGTATTTCAGTTTTCGCAAAAATAACTAACTATTTTTCTTAATTGATTAATTTCAAGAAATTAAATATTTTTATGAAAAATTAGGCCTCACGCTGATCAGTTTGATACCCCATTTGTTCATTTCGGGAAAAACTTCACTGTGTAATTTCTAGGGAGACTTGCCTTCACCCTGTTCAAGCAGTTGACAAATAAGGAAATTACTATTCACAGGAAAATGCCGGTTTTGATAATAATTTAAAACCTGGTACAAAAATGCAACACATTAAGTAAAACACTATTACTGACATAGGACCCATAATTTTTGTTTAACAAAAACGCATTTCGCATATTTGCATCAAATTTTAATTTGTCTTTTATGACGTAATCGAAAATAAAAAGATAGTATTTTTATTAAAAATTATTATTCAGTATTTGTTAATTAACATTTTCATTTGCTAATAAACACGGTATTTCAATTAAAATAGAAACAGTTGCCACTAGTTAGATTCGAGCAATGAACTTCACCATTATAAAACTATTACTCTATGCTCTCTCTCTCCGAATCCATGCAGCTAGGCATATCGCAAAACTAGATGTACTTACGTTTGTATTTAGACATAAATGTATTTTTGTCCGTTCCAAATCTGCTTTAAACCACTGGACCGATTTTAACCAAACTTGGCACGCAAATCACTTACTTTCTGGAAAGAAGCACTGTGGGTTAAAAACAACATACCTACCATATGCAGTGCAGCTAATGACTCGTTAATATCTGCAGTTACTATTTGAGGATGAGAGCACTTAGTGACCTCTAACAAATTTGATACATAATTTTGAATTTTTCGAAATTCTTTCTCGCTGGCAACACCTACAAAATGATCAACGGAATAGAAAATTATCGCTTAATGTATTTTCGCTGTTCATTCAGTAAGATTGCTGCATGATGTTTGACGTTTTAATGTATTACTTCTGGGTATTGGCGACAAATTCTACAGACAGTACTCAAACATGCAACTGAATGCACCAGCAAAATTATATTACTGTACGACACGTAGTTCAGGAGATGTGATGTTAAATACTGAGTTGTGTGAAAAACTGCCGCATTATGAATGATGGTTTAATTCATTACTTATATAGTATCATCTCTATTCACAATGCATTTCGCACACAGTGTCCACATATCTCGCTGAGTGTGCCTACAAAAAAATGTCACTGTATGACATAGTCCAGGAGATACAGCATCATAAACATTGAGTTGCATGAAAATGTAAGTGAAGGCCAAAATTTGAGTGTTACTCAGGTGAAATATGTGTACAAATATCTGTGAAACATGTTAAATATATTTTACGTGTGCACATACGGGCAAAGCCACGGGTAAAAACCTAAATTCCTCGAAAGGTTTCAACCAAATTTGGTTCTCATATTAGTTACGATGTTCAATAAATAGTGTGGGGGCAAGAACCACCAACCTTCTATTAGGGAAAAGGGGGAGGAGGAGATGGACAGATACAGAGGAAGAAATAGACTGACTCTGATAGGGGGGAGGAGTACATGGAGACAGAGAGGGAGAGGAAGAGGTGGACAGAGAAAGAGAGATGAGAAGGTGTGCAGAGAGAGCAGGGAGGACGCGATGAACAGTGAGAGGGGGAGAAGGAATTCGACAGGAGATATAGTTTCCAGAATCTATTACGAGAACTACATCATCACCCTTTGATGCCAATTTTCACTGTTTGTACTACACTTTCAACAAATAAAATGAAATTGGAGAAAGGAAAGAGTGATATCATGTCTCTTTTAATCAAATACGAAGCTTAGCAACTAAAAGAGAATATGAGAGAGATCTCTCTTAAGTAGCAACATGCAAACAGACTCAATGCAGTTTCACAGAGTATGAACGTTTGTAAGACTTGTAGAGCTGGAGAAAGTTTTTGACATTATTGACTGAAACAATATCTCTGAGATTCTGGAGATAACAGATAAAATACAACGAGCGAAAGATTATCCCCAACTTATACAGACAGAGTCGAAGAACGTGAACTGGAAACAACAATGAAGAAAGACAGCCCCATATACGGAGCAGAACATTAAAATGACAGAATATTATATGTGGTATTCTCCATCGAGGGGCTAGAGACAGGAAACCAACAATACTAATAATTATGTCAATCAACAGACATCAGTCGAAGAATCCTGACGTGATCCTTAATGATGAAATACTGTTTCTTTATTCACCCTTACCACCCAAGTAGCAGGGAGTTACTGTTTTCCACAAAGCAAGACAATTAGCTTGTTGTAAATAGTGTAATTGTTCCCCACCAACATTCCATTGACTATTCTTATCCTCTGTCCCGTTTTTGACCTGTACATCACTTGCTTGTGCAAGTACACTATGTGATCAAAAGTATCCAGACACCCCCAAAAACATACGTTTTTCATTTTAGGTGCATAGCGCTGCCACCTACTGCCAGGTACTCCATACCAGCGACCTCAGCAGTCATTAGACATCGTGAGAGAGCAGAATGGGGCTCTCCGCGGAACTCACGGACTTCGAACGTGGTCAGGTGATTGGGTTTCACTTGTGTCATACGTCTGTACGCGATATTTCCACACTCTTAAACATTCTTTGGTCCACTGTTTCCGATGTGATAGTTATGTGGAAACGTGAAGGGACACCTACAGCACAAAAGAGCACAGGCCGATCTCGTCTGCTGACTGACAGAGGCCGCAGGGAGTTGAAGAGGGTCGTGATGTGTAATAGGCAGTCATCTATCAGATCATCGCACAGGAATTCCAAACTTGGGTTTCATGGTCGAGCGGCTGTTCGTAAGCCACACATCACGCCGGTAAATGACAAACGACACCTCGCTTGGTGTAAGGAGAGTAAACATTGGACGACTGGACAATGGAACAACGTTGTGTGGAGTGACGAATCACAGTACATAATGTTGCTATCCGATGGCAGGGTGTGGGTATGATGAATTCCCGGTGAACGTCATCTGCCAGCGTATGTAGTGCCAACAGTAAAATTCGAAGGCGGTGGTATTATGGTATGGTTACACGACAATAACATCCCTGTAATGGACTGGCCTGCACAGAGTCCTGACCTGAATCACCTATGGGATGTTTTGGAACTCCAATTTCGCGCCAGGACTCACCGATCGACGTCGATACCTCTCCTCAGTGCAGCACTCCATGAAGGATGGGCTGCCATTCCCCAACAAACCTTCCAGCATATGATTGAACGTATGCCTGCGAGAGTGGAAACTGTCATCAAGGCTAAGGGGTGAGCCAACACCATATTGATTTCCAGAATTACCGATGGAGGCCGCCACGAACTTGCAAATCATTTTCAGCCAGGTGTCCGGATACTTTTGATCACATAGAGTATTTACTGGTGTACCATTTTTTTGTCCTGTACGGTTCATATTTTTAATCTTTGAGAATAATGTGATATAGGATTTAGTGGTTCGCACTTTCTTTGTGAATTTCATTATGCTTGTTTTTTTGTATATATATGCGAGTATTGTGATTACCTGACATCGACACTGAAGCAGAGGCAATCTTCTTATTTAAGAGTCTAGGATCTCTTTATTGCCTAGTTCGCAAGTTTTGTTACATAAATAACCAGTTTCAGTCCGTTCCATGGCCATCTTTAGACATGTAAAGCTTTACAGCGAAATACAAGTCACTACATCTTATCCAAGCCAAAAATGTAATACAACAGAGTATATAACCTATACGGTAATATCAATGTTGTTGAGTTACTAATCGCATGTTTGTGTACAATATGTAAAAATATATAATAATTTGCGGAACTGATTCAAAGTCATCATTAACATTACACCACAGTGTTACATGTCTTTTACATACCCATAATCACAGAACTTGTAATATTTTAGATAGTCTATAGAGTGCTGTGCACTCTCACATAGTTCGAAAAACTGGGCATAATCGCGTGTGTATGATGATCTTACACTTTTTTAGATGATAGCCATATGCAATATAACACACCATCCTGCATGACATGATAACCAGCTGACGTTGTTTCGCTGATGGAAAATAGACAAACTAACTGCTACAAATCATTAAGTACTCAAGTCGTAGCTATTGTCTCCAGGTGGCATTACGGTATGACATCTAACAGGTGAAGCTACACCACTGAATATTCCGTTATAAATCAAACACAACAGTTACGGAAGATCTATTAGGTGCCATTGACTCTATTCCAAACATAACAGAACGTAACAGGACATAATGTTACATGCGTTTAAATGCTTCACATACACTCCTGGAAATTGAAATAAGAACACCGTGAAGTCATTGTCCCAGGAAGGGGAAACTTTATTGACACATTCCTGGGGTCAGATACATCACATGATCACACTGACAGAACCACAGGCACATAGACACAGGCAACAGAGCATGCACAATGTCGGCACTAGTACAGTGTATATCCACCTTTCGCAGCAATGCAGGCTGCTATTCTCCCATGGAGACGATCGTAGAGATGCTGGATGTAGTCCTGTGGAACGGCTTGCCATGCCATTTCCACCTGGCGCCTCAGTTGGACCAGCGTTCGTGCTGGACGTGCAGACCGCGTGAGACGACGCTTAATCCAGTCCCAAACATGCTCAATGGGGGACAGATCCGGAGATCTTGCTGGCCAGGGTAGTTGACTTACACCTTCTAGAGCACGTTGGGTGGCACGGGATACATGCGGACGTGCATTGTCCTGTTGGAACAGCAAGTTCCCTTCCCGGTCTAGGAATGGTAGAACGATGGGTTCGATGACGGTTTGGATGTACCGTGCACTATTCAGTGTCCCCTCGACGATCACCAGTGGTGTACGGCCAGTGTAGGAGATCGCTCCCCACACCATGATGCCGGGTGTTGGCCCTACGTGCCTCTGTCGTATGCAGTCCTGATTGTGGCGCTCACCTGCACGGCGCCAAACACGCATACGACCATCATTGGCACCAAGGCAGAAGCGACTCTCATCGCTGAAGACGACACGTCTCCATTCGTTCCTCCATTTACGCCTGTCGCGACACCACTGGAGGCGGGCTGCACGATGTTGGGGCGTGAGCGGAAGACGGCCTAACGGTGTGCGGGACCGTAGCCCAGCTTCATGGAGACGGTTGCGAATGGTCCTCGCCGATACCCCAGGAGCAACAGTGTCCCTAATTTGCTGGGAAGTGGCGGTGCGGTCCCCTACGGCACTGCGTAGGATCCTACGGTCTTGGCGTGCATCCGTGCGTCGCTGCGGTCCGGTCCCTGGTCGACGGGCACGTGCACCTTCCGCCGACCACTGGCGACAACATCGAGGTACTGTGGAGACCTCACGCCCCACGTGTTGAGCAATTCAGCGGTACGTCCACCCGGCCTCCCGCATGCCCACTATACGCCCTCGCTCAAAGTCCGTCAACTGCACATACGGTTCACGTCCACGCTGTCGCGGCATGCTACCAGTGTTAAAGACTGCGATGGAGCTCCGTATGCCACGGCAAACTGGCTGACACTGACGGCGGCGGTGCACAAATGCTGCGCAGCTAGCGCCATTCGACGGCCAACACCGCGGTTCCTGGTGTGTCCGCTGTGCCGTGCGTGTGATCATTGCTTGTACAGCCCTCTCGCAGTGTCCGGAGCAAGTATGGTGGGTCTGACACACCGGTGTCAATGTGTTCTTTTTTCCATTTCCAGGAGTGTATAAGCTACACAGATATTTAAGGTACGAGATTCGAGCTCAGTTATCAGCGGGATAACTTCAAATGGTGCCCATGTCATGCAGGATAGCGTGTTATACTGCTTATGGTTATTATCTAAGAAAGTGTAGGATCATCATGCAGATGGAATTCAGCCCTGGTGCTTTATTTTTTCGTTTTCCACAACGCAAAATCGCTCGGCACTCTATACAAAGTCTAATACGTTGCACGCTCTGTTATTATTGGAAAGTGATGTACATGTAGCATAATGATGTGATGTTAATGACGATTTCTGATGAATTCCGTATTTTTACGTGCTGTACACAAACATTGTATCAGTAATTTAACAAAAAATGGCTCTGAGCACTATGGGACTCAACTGCTGAGGTCATTAGTCCCCTAGAACTTAGAACTAGTTAAACCTAACTAACCTAAGGACATCACAAACATCCATGCCCGAGGCAGGATTCGAACCTGCGACCGTAGCGGTCTTGCGGTTCCAGACTGCAGCGCCTTTAACCGCACGGCCACTAATTTAACAAGTTTTTAAAATTATAGTATAGGTTATATACTCTACATAATTTTATTACAACATTTTTGGTTTGGACGAAATGTAGTGACCCTTACTTCATTGTAAATGTTTTGCGATCTGAATATGGCCATTGAACTGGCTGAAACTGGTTATTTATGTAACAAAACTTGTGATCTAGGCAATATTATACTCTCAAATACATGAGTCTAGGTGTAAAAAGTCACATATCTTTGGAAGAACAGTCTCTGTGCAGCTACAAATTATTGATGATGATGTATGGATTATCTTTTTAGTAAATCCACCTGTCTGTAGGATGACGTAGTACAAAAAGTGGAGGGTCTGTATCAGAGGCTCAGACGGTTCTGCGACCGTGTAGGCTGCATGCAGATTCCTCGACTTGCGCCAAAGGGTGGTTGGGTGTCGGGTCTGCTGAATAGGTCAGGAGTCCACTATACGCAAGAGGCGGCTACACGGGTAGCAGTTTTTTCCGTTAGAGGTCTTCAATCAAAAAGGGTGCAGGTCGAACAAAGCAAGAACGTAGATACAGGAACCAACGGTATAACACTTGTAAATTGTCGTAGCTATGCTGGAATTTCTAAACCCACTGAGGAAAGAAGCAGGCGAGCGATTATTTAAGAAAGTGAGACAGACGACATCCATCAGACTTTTGGAAAAACCTCATTCGCAAAATTACAAAAATATCAACGGCAGATAAGTGAGAAAACTATTGCACAATCAGCTCGGCCCATGTAGCCAAATTGCTGACAAGAGTAATATACAGAAGAACGGACAAGAATATTGAGAATCTATAAGATGTTGATCAGTTTGGCTTTAGGAAAGGTAAAGGCACCAGATAATGGAAACAAGACCGAAGAAAAAACAGGACAAGCTCACTGGATTTGTCGACAAGTAAAGAGCATTTTACAACGATAGGACGGGAAGCTCGAAATTCTGTGAAAAATAGAATAGGGAATGACAGGTAATGTCCAATATGTACGACAACCAAGAGGGAACAATAAGACTGGAGGACGAAGAACCGAATGCTCGCATGCTACCTTTCGCCCATTCTACTCAATCTTCTATACATCAAAGAATCAACGACGGAAATAAAGGAAAGGTTCAAGAGTGCGATCGCAGTCTGGTGCAGATATATTGATTATGACTTTAGAAAAATGGATGTTAAGCAGCGCGCAGCAAGGATGGTGATTTGTGTGTGTGTGTGTGTGTGTGTGTGTGTGTGTGTGTGTGTGTGTGTGTGTGTGCGTGTGTGTCTGTGTGTCTGTGTGTGTGTGTGTGTGTGTAGTGCGAGCTGAATGGATCATCCTTGATGACTTATTCTTCTAGGATGGGAAGTAGGGATTGAAGGAAAACTATTTACTACACATTCAATTAGGCTTGGGCACTCAATGGTTCCTTTAGTCTGCTGTCATTGGTGATGTCGATCTCCTGTGGAGGTTGAGCTGTGTCTAGGCTGTTACGTGTGACTGCTTCCTCGTGTTATGATAGATCGCCTATGGGGGGTGAAACGTTATTGACTACGGTACTCGATGCTTGTGCCATCTTGCAGGGTTTACCGTTCCTACCGTTTCTAATTGTCGAACTTCGTCCCTCAGGGCATCGATTTTGTCAAGAACTCTTAGAGCCTTGTCGTGAACCTTCTCTTTTATAGTGGTCTAGTGGAGTGCGGTGCAGATGTCGACGTTTCTTGTCCAAGGAGCTCCTGTGATCCATCGGTAGCAAATGTTTTGCAGCGCTTGGAGTTTGTTGTAGTTCGAGAAGCACGTAGTTCCCCACGAGGTGGAGCCATACAGCATTGTGGGTTCCACCGTTGCCTTATACAATTGGAGTTTAGTCTTAGGGTTGAGATCCTTACTCTTCAGGAACGGAATCAATGACCCGGCCATCTTCTGGGTTGCCGTCTTCTTGTCGTCAATATGCTGCGTAAAGAGCAGTTTTTTGTCAAGGTAGACAACGGCGACCATGGGATAAAATGATCAGATATTTGTAGTCTGTCGTTCAGAACTGGTTTCCTCGGTGTGAACATAGCGCCTTCTTTGTCGGGTTGATCGTTATCTTACGAGGGTGAGTCAAATGAAAACTTTAAATTTGTAATAACAAATTGAAATTTCGCGCCGTTATCTTGTAAGTTGGTAAGCGTGCTACAAACAGCGTGCAGAATGGGCTGTAGGTGGCAGCATAGTGCAGATGCATACATACCGTCGCAATTTCGGCTTAAAGATGGCCACTCCACTTGCGACTTGCACCAGGGAAGAACAGCGTTCTATTATTCGGTTTTTGTGTAGTAAAGGTGTGAAACCAATAGAAATTCATCGACAAATGAAGGTTCAGTACGGTGATTCATATTTGTCACAGTAGCAAGTCTTCGAATGGAGTAGGAAGTTGGCAAATGGTGTGACTTCAGTGGAAGATGCTCCTCGTCCAGGTCAGGCGCAACGAGTTGTGACTCCACAGAACATTGCAGCAGTTGAAGCCAAGTGACACTGAATGGCATTGCAGCATGTTTACAGATTAGTCATGGGTCAGCACACCACACTGTGCATGATGTGCTCCAGTTTCACAAAGTGTCTGCAAGATGGGTGCCACGGCAGCTGACTCCTGAAATGAAAGAAGACGTGTTGATGTTTGTGAAGAACTACTTCGGTGCTTTGAACGAGAAGTTGATGGCTTCCTTGCAAGAATCGTTACTGGGGACGAAACCTGGGTTCACTTCCACCAACCGGAAACGAAGAGAGCGAGCAAGGAAAAAAATGGTTCAAATGGCTCTGAGCACTATGGGACTCAACTGCTGAGGTCATTAGTCCCCTAGAACTTAGAACTAGTTAAACCTAACTAACCTAGGGACATCACAAACATCCATGCCCGAGGCAGGATTCGAACCTGCGACCGTAGCGGTCTTGCGGTTCCAGACTGCAGCGCCTTTAACCGCACGGCCACTTCGGCCGGCAGCGAGCAAGGAATGTCGCCATTCTTCACCACCAAGTGATTTCCATATGTTTGGACCACTCAAAGACGCAATGGGAGGAAAGAAGGTCCGTTGTGATGAAGAGGTACGCCACGCGGTGCATGAGTGGTTGCGCCGACTACCAAAAGAATTATTTTCTAAAGGAATTTATGCATTGTAAGTATTGGAGGAGATGCATTGTGCATGGGGGAGATTATGTTGAAAAGTGATACAGCTTTGTACCACTTCTGAATAATAAATAATATTTAAAAAAATATTTAAGGTTTTCATTTGACTCACCCTCGTATTTTGCAGCTCCCAGCGTTCCATTACATCAAGTTGCCGCTGCATCCTAGCGATTAGCTGGTCCAAGTGCCGTCCAGTCGTCAGAAAGGCCGTATCATCCGCATAAAAACTAGCCGTAACAAGGGGGACTGTTGGGATGTCATTTGTACATAAGTTTAAAAGCAGAGGCGGAATGACAGAGCCCTGAGGAATTCCTGCAGAGATCAGTTTCATTTCGCAATTTCTATCGTCGACTCGGACGTACAGTTTCCCGGCCTGCAGAATGTTGTCTATGAGTCCAATGTAACAATCCGTAATAGGGGTGGTGCGATGTAGTTTGACTATAAGGTTGGGCCGCCCCACCTTATCGTATGCTTTTTCCATTTCAAGGAATACACCAATTGTTGCATCCTTCTTGTATCCGTTCGGTGATCCGCAGAAGATGAAGTTCGGCAGATAACTTGTCCTTAAAACCTAATTGTTCGGGTCGTACAACATCATGCGCTGTAAGCGTGTCATGGAGCCTCTTTAACAGCACCCTCTCGAGCACCTTCTTTCAGGCGGACGTCGTTCACGGCGGTCGCTGGTGTAAACATCTGTTCTTGGTAAGTCGTAGCATACAGCTCCGCCTGGGCGAGATCGTCATAGAGGAGGCCATCTGGTCCTTTGATGTCTAGTTTGGGTTGCAGCTGGTGTCGTATGTTCTTGACTACCTTGCGATTCGCTCTTGGTTCGAAGTAAGAATTCATCCATCTTATCTTCCCAGACTTGCTGTCGCCAAGGATGGCGACGATTTGATGTTAGTGTCCGGTTGGTGTGAGCGCCGAGAAGCGACGCTGTGATACTGAAGTGAGTGGCCTTTCTCAGCTACGGCTGGACTTGACAGTGGTGTGTGCCGAGCCACGGCTGACTGGAGTGTTTATCGGACAGTAGGAGAGTGATTTGTCAGGCACTACTTTGGTCTGTTACTTGTGGCACGAGGTAAGCGTGCCATTTTAAAGCCAAGAATGTGGTGTGACCCTGTCTGTCTGAAGTGGAATGAACGGTGAGCGTTTTTGGCTCTCTGTCTAGCAGTGCATTTTTCCGCAATGCAACGAATTGTGTTCTACGGTTTCAGTGACATTCACCTTACATGCTCCGAGTTTGAAACCCAGTGGGTAGAATAAAATCTGTTAGAAGTGTTGGCCTCAGTTGTACCCTGCTTAGCATTGATCTGAAAACTGAGCTCCTAATGTACATCTACATCTACATTTATACTCCGCAAGCCACCCAACGGTGTGTGGCGGAGGGCGCTTTACGTACCACTCTCATTACCTCCCTTTCCTGTTCCAGTCGCGTATGGTTCGCGGGAAGAACGACTGCCGGAAAGCCTCCGTGCGCGCTCGAATCTCTCTAATTTTACATTCGTGTCCTCCTCTGGAGGTATAAGTAAGGGGAAGCAATATATTCGATACCTCATCCAGAAACGCACCCTCTCGAAACCTGGACAGCAAGCTACACCGCGGTGCAGATCGCCTCTCTTGCAGTCTGCCACTTGAGTCAGCTAAACGTCTCCGTAACGCTATCACGCTTACCAAATAACCCCGCGCCGCTGTTCTTCGGATCTTCTCTATCTCCTCTGTCAACCCGACCTGGTACGGATCCCACACTGATGTGCAATACTCAAGTATAGGTCGAACGAGTGTTTTGTAAGTCACCTCCTTTGTTTATGGACTACATTTTCTAAGGACTCTCCCAATGAATCTCAACCTTGCACCCGCCTTACCAACAATTAATTTTATATGGTCATTCCACTTCAAATCGTTCCGCACGCATACTCCCAGATATTTTACTGAAGTAACTGCTACCGTATGTTTGTTCCGCTATAATATAATCATACAATAAAGGATCCTTCTTTCTATGTATTGGCAATACATTACATTTGTCTATGTTAAGGGTCAGTTGCCACTCCCTGCACCAAGTGCCTATTCGTGCAGATCTTCCTGCATTTCGCTGCAGTTTTCTAATGCTGCAACTTCTCTGTATACTACAGTATCATCATGTAATAAGGCGTTGGAGACAGATGTTTTTCCGACGGATCAGTTCAATCCACGAAAATTGTTTTTAGCTCAAATACGATCTCCAGAGATTATGTCAGGCGGATCCACCTGCATAATGTGTAACATAATGCTGCCCGTTTATTACTGTGTCATCTATCATTATTAATGCAAAATGTTGAGGCACTGGCGGGATGCACCAACGCTCATCAAAAATAAAAACATCAGCATTAACCCAGTGGGACTGAACCAGCGCTGAAACAAGGAACGGTGTTGTGCACACTAATTTTGTGTTTCTGATAGCACATTTACAGTACTGTTCTGCATTTCAGTTATTAATGTGATTTTTCCTAAGTTCCGTTTTATTTACATGGTATTCTCATAACGTTATTTCATAAAAGTTTGTGCTTTGAAGTATTTAATGGACAGTTTCAGTCTGTCTTTTCATGAAGCATTTGAAACAGTGCTAACCGCTTATTTACCCCCAAATCTCTGACTCCAGAAGAAAAAAGGGTGATTAGTATTAAATCCTGTCTAGTCGTAAATTGTGGAGCGTTTAGGAAACATGCTTTCTCGAATCGCTAGACAAACAATTCAAACAGATCGTATTAATGAGTTTTATTATAAAAATGAACAGATTACCAAACTTAACTTTGAGGTTATATAGATGCGCCGCAAGCAAAGGACGACATGTGAATAAACAAGCTTCTTCAGTATAAACGATC
Organism: Schistocerca americana; assembly: GCF_021461395.2. NCBI lineage: Eukaryota > Metazoa > Arthropoda > Insecta > Orthoptera > Acrididae > Schistocerca > Schistocerca americana. Next base: position 286,455,440 of record NC_060126.1, read on the forward strand.
CTAAGTCGCTGCTATACAAGTGCCTAATTTTGAAGCTGCTCTTCAACTCTTGAACTGGGCCGCGACCAGTCGGGCGCGGCACTTACGTCCTTTTCACCTAGGCGCCGCTGCTGTAGCGTTGTCGTCCTGGAGAAGGATCGGTCAGCGTGCGATTGGCTGACGTCGTCTCACAGCCGTCTCTTCTCTTTCGTTTCCGAATGGCGCTCCGGTGCTTGACTTTACGCAGTAACAATTAGCACTTAGCAACCAAGAAAACTGCAGAGATCTTCACAAATATTTAAAGAAGATTCTAAATTGCCCTAATTCCTTAGAAATATTTCCACCACAAATTACCCTAAAACTATCCACATTCACAAGCACCAAACGAAAGCAAACTTGTAAGGGGTTCATTACTTTTCGCTAGCGCACTTGAGCAGATGTAATTTCGATGGATTGCTCACGCGCTGCCTGCGATTTGGAATATCTACGCTACAGTAGAATCGCAGGTCAGAGCAGCGTTGGCAGTAAGTCGAGTTTAGTAGCTCGCAGAGAGCAATCGCGTTTTGTAGCTCGCACAGAGCACTTGAGTTCTGGAGTTCGGACAGGGGAGTCCAGCGGTTGACTTGTGTTGAGCCGGTCGTGCAGAACGATGGCGGTGCCAGAGCGATGTGGTATAAGGTAATAAAAAAAATATGTTATTGTTCTTTCTTGCCGCACGCATATGTTAATTGCCACGGCTGATTTAACCACAAATTGCAATGTTAAAGTCCCACGCAATTCCTTGCAGATTGTTGTTGTGGTCTTCAGTCCTGAGACTGGTTTGATGCAGCTCTCCATGCTACTCTATCCTGTGCAAGCTTTTTCATCTCCCAGTACCTACTGCAACCTACATCCTTCTGAATCTGCTTAGTGTATTCATCTCTTGGTCTCCCTCTACGATTTTTACCCTCCACGCTGCCCTCCAATACTAAATTGGTGATCCCTTGATGCCTCAGAACATGTCCTACCAACCGATCCCTTCTTCTGGTCAAGTTGTGCCACAAACTTCTCTTCTCCCCAATCCTATTCAGTACTTCCTCATTAGTTATGTGATCTACCCATCTAATCTTCAGCATTCTTCTGTAGCACCACATTTCGAAAGCTTCTATTCTCTTCTTGTCCAAACTATTTATCGTCCATGTTTCACTTCCATACATGGCTACACTCCATACGAATACTTTCAGAAATGACTTCCTGACACTTAAATCAATACTGGATGTTAACAAATTTCTCTTCTTCAGAAACGCTTTCCTTGCCATTGCCAGCCTACATTTTATATCCTCTCTACTTCGACCATCATCAGTTATTTTGCTCCCCAAATAGCAAAACTCCTTTACTACTTTAAGTGCCTCATTTCCTAATCTAATTCCCTCAGCATCACCCGACTTAATTAGACTACATTCCATTATCCTTGTTTTGCTTTTGCTGATGTTCATCTTATATCCTCCTTTCAAGACACTGACCATTCCATTCAACTGCTCTTCCAAGTCCTTTGCTGTCTCTGACAGAATTACAATGTCATCGGCGAACCTCAAAGTTTTTATTGAACAGTCCTTGCAGATATGCTTCAATAATAACTTCTGTTCTGAAGAAAACTTTTGCCAGTCATTAATCTCAGTTTAAAGATTTTACGAGTTTTTCCTGGGCATACTCATGTTGTTTAAGCAAAATAAAATCAGTTGTTTTCCTACAAATGAAAATCTAGTGGCCATAATTCCACTGGCCTGTTCCAAAAATTTCTTATAGAAGCAGATATATAGATAGCGTTATCCGGCGACATCATTGTGAGGTAAGAATTTTTCAGTTTATTCAGGATGATTTCACTGGGACATGACGCAGCGCTGCTGACGTCAAAACTTATTAATCTCGATATGCAGTCAGTCTTTAATGAAAGGTCATATTAAAACTTGAAATTTTATTATTGGAAAGAAATTTTTCTATTGGGAACTTAAACGAGATTATTCTGTTGGGAGGTTACACTAAATCCGAATATTATATGGATCTTTCTGTTGGGAGGTTTAAAACTGCTAGACTAATTGAAAGGCTATAAAGGGAAGAGCGCATCTGGTGAAGACAGAACTGTTGCAAGACTGAAGTCAGCTGGCGCCAAAACTTAATGAAACAACATTGATCATACAAAACATTTTGCGAACTGGGAAAACTGCAGTTAATTCATAGCCTGCATTGATTCAGAAGGGAGGCAAAAGTAATGTTAGTAATTACAGGAGAAATTCCGTGATTTCTGTTACATTATTCTATCTCAATGAATCTTCGATCAAGCACAATAATAGCTCGATATGAGACTGGCGAATGTTAAGGATTCAGAACAAATAGGTCATGTGCGGAATGAATTTTAATAATGAAATTAATTCTCAGATACCAAAAAATCGGAAATAAGAATGTAGTTTGTACCTCTGTGATTACAAAGAAGAGCTAATGACCCAGTATAATCCTGTAGAAACAAGGTCTGGATATCAAAAACACTGCAAGTGACACACTAAATAGTGCAAATGTAAGGTACACTATAGTGGAGAAATAGCGGAAGACTTTGAAACTTAAACGAGAATGAGACAAGGTGATGGACTCTACACAGTCGAGTCACAGTAATGTGACCACTGCCTACGTTCGACATCAACGTGCTACCACCACACAAAGACTACAGGAGGCAGCACTAGCAGTGGAGGATATCTAATGCGTGTCAAGGGACCGCGGTTAGCACTGCAGTCGTTGTCGTAACGTGGAAACCGATCAATTAGTCTGACTCCAAAAGGGCATAATCATTAGTTTTCGGACCGATGGCCCTAGCAGTCTGTCCCTTCAATGCCACAAACCAACCAACCAACCATTAGTTTTTGGACCAAGCGTCGAAGCATTTCCGAAATGTTTAAGTTTGTAAACTATTCGCGTGCCACCGTGGTTGAAGTACACCGCGCGTGGTAAAATGGCGCTACCCAAAACCGGCACCGATGCAACTGTGTGCATCAGAGACAGGTGGCATAGATAACAGCGATCAGCGAGAGCTGCGGAGATGTGTACGGACGAATAGAAGTGAAACTATTGAACAACTGACCGCTCGTATAAAAGAAGGGTACGAACAGTGTCTCCTCAACGGCCGTTCAGTGAACGTAGCAGCGTACGGGCCTGGTTCATGCTCTCGTGCTACCTGCTACTCATCGGCGACGAAGGTTGGAATTTTCACGCCAGTACCACAGCTGGACGTCCACTGAGTATCGACAGGTGGCTTTTTCAGATGTATCACGTTTTATGCTTCATCGGACGGACGGTTGGTAGTGGGTACGGCGTGAAACGTCTGAAAGCGAACGCACTGCACCAGTTGTCGGAAGGATCGAGGCCGGGGGAGGGACCTTTATAGTCTAGGGGCTGTTTCCGTGGCATTTGCCTGGTTGATCTAGTCATTCTGGAAAGTAAAATGCCCCTATGTGCAGTTTGTTTTTCCTCGACATCATGACATCTACTATCCGGACAATGCAACACAGCTTACAGTGTTCACGTACGGCCTGAAGAGCACCAGGCTGAGGTTACTCTAATCCCCCGGCTACCAGATTAAACTCACTCGAGAATCTGTGGAACCACATCGATCGATCTGTTCGCGCCAACCGAGAAATCTAGCGCAACTGACCACCGCACTGTAGTCGGCATGGCTCCACATCCCTGTCCGTAGTTTCCAGAACCTCTCTCTCTCTCTCGCTCTATCTCTCTCTCTTCCTGCATGTCCCACACGGTAAAAGGTACTTATTCAGACTTTTGACAGTTGGACTGTGTATATATTACCTTACAGCTGCACATTAGATAAAGTAATCCATGCATAGTTGTGACGTCACCGGGCAAGACATTTGTAAAATCTGTGTTAAATATGAAAAAACCATTTATCTGTGTTCTCATATTTCATTTCTGTATGAACAGTTAACGATTATGTGGATTCTGTATAAAAGAAATAATCATTTTGCATTTTTATGTTTGTATAACATTATGTATTTCAATTTTGCAAATAAAGTCTGTGGTCGGCTAGTGTGGAAACCGATGCAGACAATGATAGTTAAAAGTATAAGGAAGATACATACTAGCATATTAAATTGTTTATAAATAGTGGAGACAGACTTTACGGTCTCTGTCTTCTCGTAGCCGTAAATGTTGTAAGAGCCTGTGATGCTCTCTCGCACGCTTAGTTAGCTTTCATTTGTTTTTTGATCGAGAAGAACGCCATTGGGCACTGATGTATAAAAGAGGTGGGCACTTTGAATTTTATGTTAATTCTGAATATAGGTTGGTTGGTTGTGGGGAGTAAAGGGACCAGACTGCGACGGTCATCGGTCCCCTGAATACAGAAATTGTTAAAAATAATTGTAATAATTTGTGACTAGCTTGCCCAGTATTTCATCCCATATTTTTAGACCTTTTCAGCGAATTTAGCATTTTTTTGTGACGCAATGCTGCGCCACGATCGCGAGAGCCGCTGCCGCGGCAAATTCAAATTATAATTGAATGAAAGCAGATTCCCCGCAACTAAGCGGTCAGGTTATTGTACATTAAAATTATTTCTTTCAGCTTCCCGGAGACCACAAAGGAGGAGTGGAGATTTTATTATGTCATTTGTAAATGGACGTGGGTAACTGTTAGTACAACATTAATGACGCAAATAATTTACGTAAATCAAAGAGTTAAAACTTTACTTGTGTGAGATCAAAGACTGCTGTGTTGAAATCTGGTCTGGCGAATAGTATTAAAATCATTTTCATTTTTAGTTTCATGCTCTCGTGTTAGCCGTGGCAGTCAATAGTGTTCAAATGCTAAAAAATCCACTGCAGCCTTTATATCTGACAAGCATTGTATACTGTAACGCATTCACAGCAGCAAATCTTATAGTGTGGTGCGTATCCCCACATCATACACTACTGGCCATTAAAATTGCTACACCGAGAGGAAATGCAGATGATAAACGGGTATTCATTGGACAAATATATTATAATAGAACTTAAATGTGATTACATTTTCACGAAATTTGGGTGCATATATCCTGAGAAATCGGTACCCAGAACAACCACCTCTCGCCGTAATAACGGCCTTGATACTGCAGGGCATTGAGTCAAACAGAGCTTGGATGGTGTGTACACGTACAGCTGCCGATGCAGCTTCAAAACTATACCACAATGCATCAAGATTAGTGACTGGTGTATTGTGACGAGCCAGTTGCTCAGCCACCATTGACCAGACGTTTTCAATTGGTGAGAGATCTGGAGAATCTGCTGGCCAGGGTAGCAGTAGATCATTTCCTGTATCCAGAAAGGCCCGTACAGGACCTGTAACATGCGGTCGTGCATTATTCTGCTGAAATGTAGGATTTCGCAGGGATCGAATGAAGGGTAGAGCCACGGGTCGTAACACATCTGAAATGTAACGTCCACTGCTCAAACTGCCGTCAATACGAACAAGAGGTGACCGAGAAGTGTAACCACTGGCACCCCATACCCTCACGCCGGGTGATACGCCAGTATGGCGATGACGAATACAAGCTTCCAATGTGCGTTCACCGCGATGTCGCCAAACACGGATGCGGCCATCATGGTGCTGTAAGCAGAACGTGATTTCATCCGAAAAAATGACAATTTGCCATTCGTGCACCCAGGGTCGTCGTTGAGTACACCATCGCAGGCGCTCCTGTCTTTGATGCAGCGTCAAGGCTCACCACAGCCATGGTCTCCGAGCTGATAGTGCATGCTGCTGCAAACGTCGTCGAACTGTTCGTGCAGATGGTTGTTGTCTTGCAAACGTCCCCATCTGTTGACTCGTGGATCGAGACGTGGCTGCACGATCCGTTACAGCCATGCGGGTAAGTTGCCTGTCACTCGACTGCTAGAGATACGAGGCCTTTGAGATCCAGCACGGCGTTCCGTATTAACCTCCTGAACCCACCGATTCCATATTCTGCTAACAGTCATTGAATCTCGACCAACGCGAGAATCAATGTCGCGATACGATAAACCGCAATCGCGATAGGCTACAATTCGACCTTTATCAAAGTCGGAAACGTGATGGTACGCATTTCTCCTCCTTACACGAGTCATCACTACAACGTTTCACCAGGCAACGCCGGTCAACTGCTGTTTGTGTATGAGAAATCGGCTGGAAACTTTCCTCATATCAGCACCTTGTAGGTGTCGCCACCGGCGCCAACCTTGTGTGAATGCTCTGGAAAGCTAATCTTTTTTATATCGCAGCATCTTCGTTGTGTAGCAATTTTAATGGCCAGTAGTGTAGATCAGATTGCACAAAGTTAAATTTTCACCTAAAGGAACCAGTAGTAAGAACTGCATTTTATCTTTTGTTTTTGCAACGATAATCAACATTTGGTTTACTTAGTGCTTTGCAATATTAACTGTATTATAGCTAAAGATCATAATAGTTCAATCCATGATTTTATTACTACCAAGCAAATAAATAACATTCTTCTACATTCAATCAAACTGTATAAAAAATCAAAGTGCACGGGGATACGTAACAACTTACTGAAACCTAAAATCAGAGCATCGAATTCACATATCAATCAAACTAGAAAAAACCAGTATCAGGATGGGCTGAGAATTCTGTGTCAAGGCACTTAAACAGCAAAAAACAAATAGACATTCTTAATGAAACAGCGGAAAGATTAGATAACGAAATATCATTTCTTTCAAATACGTATCTAGCAAAAGTATAGTACTCTCAAAATTCAAATCTCGAAAATATGGAAAAATCGAGAGAGTTTGTCAGTTATAACTATCGATGATGTCAGTTAAAATATGTAGGCGAAACAGTCCAGGAAACTGGCCTAGGAAAGACTGATCATGAAATTCGTTGCCATAAAACGGCATCAATAAAGGCTTCTCTAAATACCCAAAACTGATATACTACAACACGATTATCACAGCAGAATCTTTACAGGGCTGAAAAAACTCACTTTAAGCAGAAGGAGAAGTGCTGAAGAAAAGCAGACGGAAAGTAATCAGGGAAACTGTAGACTCAAATTATACTTAAGAAGTTATATACAAACCAAGAACAAATACAGAAACGAAAAAGTATACCAACATTTATCAGAATACGTAAAAAGCAGGGCAACATTCTACAGTTACATGAAAAGACTAGAACCAATTAAATCAACAGAACAATTTGTGGAATTCTATCAAAGTCGCCAAATTTGCATCAATGAAAGCTGAAATAACACAACTTGGTATGCCGGACAGAAAAAAATTTTGGCAGAAAATTCACGTTGGCCTGGCGAAAAACCCAAGAAGACTGGAATCTTTGCCTGGCGACCGGAAAAACCCCATTCTGAAAGAATGAAAGTAGTACGTGCACGCCGACAGAATGAAAGTAATACACGCACAAAGAAGAGCTCAAACGAAACTTTGGAGGTCTTGCATGAAGCTGAGTATGGTCCTCCTGAACGCAAGGTTCTACATTTGCTTGACGGTTGTCAGATCGCGACCAACACGAGCAGAAATATCGAGGAACAATAAATCTGTTTTTCAATAGTCCACGATTCTGGTGCTGACGAATTTCGGCACCCGCTAAAAGGGAGATTAGGCTCTAACGTCCCGTCTGTGTCGATGTTATTAGAGACGGTGCACATGATCGGAATGCATGAAGGATGGGGATGGAAATGGGCCGTACCCTTTCAAAGGATTCACTCGCAGCTGTTAGCTGAAGCGATTTAGGGAAATTACTGAAACCCTAAATCTGGATGGCAGGAGGCAGGTTTGAACTGTCATTCTCCCGAACGCTTGTCCAGTATGCTAAGCAATTCGCCACCTCGCTCGGTTGCACATGGTGGTAGGTGTTCTTCATTCTCACACAAGATGTAACACAATTTCTCACTAACAGCAAACATTCAGATGCTGTAAATAGTCTTCACGGGTTTGTCTCGGTATGACGTACAAATTCCACACTATTTCGTCGCAGCAGTCGTACCTAGCCAGCAGCAAGGTTCAGCCACCTGAAGATAACGGACAGTTGCTCTGAGAAAATATTGTGGAATTTGCACAACGTCATCCGGCGATTACCCGTGAAGACTATTTACAAAACATCCGCCGGGAAAACTTGAAGAGTCACATTCAAATGCTGTTTACAAACGAGAAACCTGCATTTTAATCCTTCCAATAAACAAGAAGTAGGTGGCGTTACTCCTACTTTGTGAGAATGTGCTGAAATGCCAGCCAGCCATTTGCACTCATATGTGTGTGAAATCTTATTGGACTTAACTGCTAAGATCATCAGTCCCTAAGCTTACACACTACTTAACCTAAAGTATCCTAAGGACAAACATATACACCCATGCCCGAGGGAGGACTCGAACCTCCGACGGGACCAGCTGCACAGTCCATGACTGCAGCGCCTAAGACCGCTCGGCTAATCCCGCGCGGCTGCACTCATATATTTAAGCAAGTAGTACACCTCATGCCAACTTAACGTTTCTTGCCGCCTTCTTCGCGTTGCAGTTTTAATGGTCAGCAGATTATTTTATTCCATTTCAACTTACGGAAAACAAACTAATTTTAGAATTTCAGTTTTCACTGCTCTTGAAATGACACAATTCCTTGCATACTGTGGTATTATTATTATTATTATTATTATTATACATTGCTTCAGTATTCATTTTGCCAGTTTTCTAGTAGAAACGAAAACAAAAACAGAATTATGTTGGAAGTGAAATATCGAAAAAAATTCATTTCCATATATTCGTCACAATTCCTTTGTAATTATTACACAATCATACAAAGAAATATGCATAATATACAAATGTACGAGTACAGTATCCAAATTACGAAACATAATATTTCTGTACACTTGGCGTAAGCTGCTACGCGTATCTGCAACGCGATTTTGTTAACGTCTCTAGGCCAACGCCACTCCATAGTCCTAAGGACGGTTATTGTTTTCACCTTCAGCCGTTTGAGCTTCGCAATTGAAAGCTGTCACAAGCGCTGCTGCCAGGTTTTAGAGAATTCCTTAAGTTGACTGGACTGTAGCAGCGTCTTGTTAATGTTGTGGTCTTCAGTCCAGAGACTGATTTGATGCAACTCTCCATGATACTCTATCCAGTGCAAAGTTCTCCATCTCCAAGTACTCGTACCTACTGCAACCTACATTCTTCTGAATCTGTTTAGTGTATTCATCTCTTGGTCTCCCTCTACGATTTTTACACTCCATGCTGCCCTCCAATACTAAATTGGTGATCCCTTGATGCCTCAGGATATGTCCTACCAAGCGGTTCCTTCTCCTAGTCAAGTTGTGCAGCAAATTTCTCTTCTCCCCAATTCTACTCAACACCTCCCCATTAGTTATGTGATCTACCCATCTTATCTTAAACATTCTTCTGTAGCACCACACTTCGAAAGTTTCTATTCTCTTCTTGTCCAAACTATTTATCGTCAACGTTTCACTTCCATACATGGGTACAATCCATACACATACTCTCACAAACGACTTCCTGACACTTAAATCTATACTCGATGTTAACAAATTTCTCTTCTTCAGTAACGCTTTCCTTGCCATTGCCACTCTACATTTTATATCCTCTCTACTTCAACCATCATCAGTTATTTTGCTCCCCAATAAATATTATCTGTGATTAATGGACACATTTGTCAATGTCACGAGGAATATTTTCAAGTGAGGCAATTATAATATTATGGAGGGCTTATGGAAGTGTCTACACGCATGCAATCTTTGCTTTTCTGATATATTTATTTAAATGGATGGCAGCATATGTTGAAGATCTTGATCAGTATCGGCACCACTGAATTAGCCTAGCAGCTTTTCTCTTTCGTGTTGATTAAAGAATTGGCACGAAAATTTATAAAAATGTTTAGAGGAGTGTTTAAATGGAATGAAAGAGTATGTTGTTGTTGTGGTCTTCAGTCCTAAGACTGGTTTGATGCAGCTCTCCATGCTACTCTATCCTGTGCAAGCTTTTTCATCTCCCCGTACCTACTGCAACCTACATCCTTCTGAATCTGCTTAGTGTATTCATCTCTTGGTCTCCCTCTACGATTTTTACCCTCCACGCTTCCCTCCAATACTAAATTGGTGATCTCTTGATGCCTCAGAACATGTCCTACCAACCGATCCCTTCTTCTGGTCAAGTTGTGCCACAAACTTCTCTTCTCCCCAATCCTATTCAATACTTCCTCATTAGTTATGTGATCTACCCATCTAATCTTCAGCATTCTTCTGTAGCACCACATTTCGAAAGCTTCTATTCTCTTCTTGTCCAAACTATTTATCGTCCATGTTTCACTTCCATACATGGCTACACTCCATACGAATACTTTCAGAAATGACTTCCTGACACTTAAATCAATACTGGATGTTAACAAATTTCTCTTCTTCAGAAACGCTTTCCTTGCCATTGCCAGTCTACATTTTATTTATATCCTCTCTACTTCGACCATTATCAGTTATTTTGCTCCCCAAATAGCAAAACTCATTTACTACTTAAGTGTCTCATTTCCTAATCTAATTCCCTCAGCATCACCCGTTTTAATTCGACGACATTCCATTATCCTCGTTTTGCTTTTGTTGATGTTCATCTTATATCCTCCTTTCAAGACACTGTCCATTCCGTTCGGCTGCTCTTCCAGGTCCTTTGCTGTCTCTGACAGAATTACAAGGTCATCGGCGAACTTCAAAGTTTTTATTTCTTCTCCGTGGATTTTAATTCCTACTCCGAATTTTTCTTTTGTTTCCTTTACTGCTTGCTCAGTATACAGATTGAATAACATCGGGGATAGGTTACAGCCCTGTCTCACTCCCTTCCCAACCACTGCTTCCTTTTCACGCCCCTCGACTCTTATAACTGCCATCTGGTTTCTGTGCACCTCCAGAATTTGAAAGAGAGTATTCCACTCAACATTGTCAAAAGCTTTCTTTAAGTCTACAAATGCTAGAAACGTAGGTTGGCCTTTCCTTAATCTGTTTTCTAAGATAAGTCTTAACAATAAATGTATTGGTTGGTGGAAACGTTCGTAGCGTTTTTCCGTAAGTTTAACTTACACAACAGATACATATAACAGAGACTTCAGCCATCAACAAGACATTCTCCTTCACTATTTACAATAGTCTACCAATCTGTTCGTTTCAGCGACTCTAGAAATCACGGGGTATTAAGGAAAAGGACGTGTCGAACCATGTTTAGACAGCATTTAATCCGGAAAGGATGTTCCTTGAATGTTATTCGACAGAGAGAGGAAGATGTGAAAACCTGAGGTTGCAAGATCAAGCGAATAAGGTGGTTATGGAATGACTTGCCAACCCAACGCCTGGATAGCGTTTTTTGTCAGTCCAGCAGAATGATACTGGCGTTTGTCAGAGTAGCGTAACTTCACGCAGTCTTCCTGGTCGTTGTTCTTAGATTGCGCCTGCAAGACGTCTCAGTTGTTGACAGTAAATGTCAATAGTGTTCGTTAAAACTCGGGGAAGCAATTCGTAGTGCGAGTACACCACACCGTCGCTGTTGCACCAGATGCATAACATTACCTTCTGTGGATGTGCGCAGATCTTTGTGCGGCGAGTTGATGCTTTCTTTGGGATAAACTACTCCTTACACCGCTTCTCGTCACCAGTAGCGATACAGGATACACGGTCGGTGTTGTTCGCGAGCCAATAGATGACGTACTCGTATATGGCCACCCGCAGATATTTTAGTTTTTGCTTAGACAATGCGGTATCCACACACCCGACCTTTGAACCTTTCCCACTGCATGTAAGTGTCACACGATGGTGATCACAGCACATCACACTTGTTAGTTCTCGATCACAATGACGTGAATCATTGTCGATTACTGCCTTTAAACGGTCTTCATCAAATTTCGAAGGACTTTCTGAATGTGGAGAGTTAATAATGTCTAAACGATCCTTCTTAAAACGAGAAAACTATTTTCTTGTCTTGCTCTGTGAAATGGCTTTATCTTCAAAAATGGCGGAAATGTTTCTGGGCCGGCCGGGGTGGCCGTGCGGTTCTAGGCGCTACCGTCTGGAACTGAGCGACCGCTTCGGTCGCACGTTCCAATCCTGCCTCGGGCATGGGCGTGTGTGATGTTCTTAGGTTTGTTAGGTTTAATTAGTTCTAAGTTCTAGGCGACTGATGATCTCAGAAGTTGAGTCGCATAGTGCTCAGAGCCATTTGAACCATTTGAAATGTTTCTGGCTGCCTCCACAGTTATCACCCCTCTATTGATCTGAAACAGAAAAAATATCGAAAATGTTGCAATTTCTCCACTTGGTACTCCATTTTGTAGCGTCCACAGTTCCTCTCACTACCTCCAAATGGCAAAGTGACAATATGTAAACTCAAATAGCACTACTGAACTACAAATAGAAAATGACAACCGATAAATAAACCCAAAGAAACCGGAATACCAACATGCAAATCAAAAACGCTACTTTTGCACCAACCTAATATTAATACTTCACACAAGATGCCACAGTTTTTCACGCATATCAGTACGTACGACGTCAATGTTCTGAGCTCTGTGTCGTGCTATGATGCTTTTGTGAAGGTAAATTCAGCGGGGTATATATATACTATCTGCAAAAAGTGTTGCCAGCGAAGTTAGTAGCAAATAAGTAATAAATTTAATTCTCATGCACAATGCGGCATTTTTTCAAGAATCTGAGTGTTTATGACGTCATATCTCACGCAAAATGTGTGGCACCATGATATATTTTTGTAGGTGTATGTAGCGGCGTATGTGGAGACTCTGCCAAATTTATTCCGCATAAATTTGTATGTCGTGCATGATACGGTTGTTTTTCACACTTCTTAAAGCTTATGACGTCATACCTTCTGAACTACAAGAGGTGGGTGGTTCTTACCACCACAGCGATTGTTGGCTTACAAAATGGATACGTGTACCAAGATTGGTAGAAATCGGTCCAATGGTTTAGGAGGAGATGTGGAACATACACAGACGCACACGCATACATACATACTTACATACTTACATACGTACAATTTTATTATATGTATAGACTGTGGATTTAGCGTCTTTTGTAACGCACATAAATATTTGCAAAGAACCTCAATTATTTCATTCAGTATACTGGAAACAAAAGAAAAATTCGGAGTAGGTATTAAAATTCATGGAGAAGAAATAAAAACTTTGAGGTTCGCCGATGACATTGTAATTCTGTCAGAGACAGCAAAGGACTTGGAAGAGCAGTTGAATGGAATGGACAGTGTCTTGAAAGGAGGATATAAGATGAACATCAACAAAAGCAAAACAAGGATAATGGAATGTAGTCTAATTGTCGGGTGATGCTGAGGGAATTAGATTAGGAAATGAGGCACTTAAAGTAGTAAAGGAGTTTTGCTATTTGGGGAGCAAAATAACTGATAATGGTCGAAGTAGAGAGGATATAAATAAAATGTAGACTGGCAATGGCAAGGAAAGCGTTTCTGAAGAAGAGAAATTTGTTAACATCCAGTATTGATTTAAGTGTCAGGAAGTCATTTCTGAAAGTATTCGTATGGAGTGTAGCCATGTATGGAAGTGAAACATGGACGATAAATAGTTTGGACAAGAAGAGAATAGAAGCTTTCGAAATGTGGTGCTACAGAAGAATGCTGAAGATTAGATGGGTAGATCACATAACTAATGAGGAAGTATTGAATAGGATTGGGGAGAAGAGAAGTTTGTGGCACAACTTGACCAGAAGAAGGGATCGGTTGGTAGGACATGTTCTGAGGCATCAAGAGATCACCAATTTAGTATTGGAGGGAAGCGTGGAGGGTAAAAATCGTAGAGGGAGACCAAGAGATGAATACACTAAGCAGATTCAGAAGGATGTAGGTTGCAGTAGGTACGGGGAGATGAAAAAGCTTGCACAGGATAGAGTAGCATGGAGAGCTGCATCAAACCAGTCTTAGGACTGAAGACCACAACAACAACATACTCTTTCATTCCATTTAAACACTCCTCTAAACATTTTTATAAATTTTCGTGCCAATTCTTTAATCAACACGAAAGAGAAGAGCTGCTAGGCTAATTCAGTGGTGCCGATACTGATCAAGATCTTCAACATATGCTGCCATCCATTTAAATAAATATATCAGAAAAGCAAAGATTGCATGCGTGTAGACACTTCCATAAGCCCTCCATAATATTATAATTGCCTCACTTGAAAATATTCCTCGTGACATTGACAAATGTGTCCATTAATCACAGATAATATTTAACTGCACGGAAATAATTTTTTAATTTTTTATTCATACTCGACGACATCCGCTCGGCAACTGCACAAAATTCTTATACAGAGTGTAAAGGGTATAAGTCAGATATTTCTATTGGTGACTGAAAACGGTGTACTGAACAACATTACATCAGTATTTATGTCATCTGCCGACTAATAATTATAGCTAATGCAACTCATTCGTTTTTAGGTTGGTTGGTATCTCCAAGTACACGAGGCAAGAGCAAGCCATTAATGCTTATTTTCGCCTGGGCAGCAAGGCAGGTGTAAAAGTGTGGACACATGGACGCAAAAAGGGCCGTCTGTACTGTCAGGCATAGTCCACTTAGTGGTGCAGTACGACCATGCAAAACACATCAGGTCGTAAGGTGTGTTACCTTATTGTGGTAAGACTGTTTGATACCGAGAAAGAAAAAGAAACAACCATCACACTGATGTGTATACATATTAAGATACCATTTAAGAATATCTGGACATAACCCTTACACTCTGTATATAACCCAACAAGAGAGACATATTTGATCAAAACTGGACATATTTCTCACAGACAGTTATCCGTGACCCTTATTTATACTAAACAGATTTATTTTCTATAAATCTATCGCGGTTTTTGTAACAGAATGACCAGTCTCGGTCAATATTGCCCATCTGCAGATCATATCTCGTGGTCTAGAGTGACCTCTCATACGTGAACTATCAGTTCACTCTAAATTTATGTTGCCGGGGGTCCTAGGGCTCCTGTCGAATCCTGCATCTCGGCCTCCGTAATAAACTATTATGTGTGCCTTCAACGAATTTCTGGTGCTCACACTCCTTTCTCTCCCTTGAATCCCTTTAAGTCGCGGTATTTCTATGTGCATATAAGACAGTGTAAACTTCGGTGACTATGAAAATTATAAATAGCTAGGAAGAATAATTAATGAAGGCATGTGTAGACGACTTGAGAAACAGATGCAACTCAGGAAGGATAGCAATATCAAAACTGAACCCCCTCTTTTGGTGCACAAAAAATGATTAAAAACCATTATTGAGCCAGTTACCATCTATGGTTCGGAGTGCTGCACGATTACGGAGAAGAACGGCACACTTTGAGAATGGGACGAGAAAGAATGCTGAAAAATATATTTGAAATATTTCACTGTCATATACTAAGCACTACCCTAGTACGTGATAGTGAACTGACAGTTTCGTTAAAACATGTTTCTCTGTGACTACAATATATGTTCTGAAGATGGATGACTTTTCCCGAAACGTGTACTTTTGAACAACAAAAAAAGAAAAAAACATCATCGGAAACGGAAAATAATCCTATTTTGTAGATCATATAACTTCTTTATTAAAGATAATAGATCTCGAGTTACGTTGACGAAGGGAACTTCAGAGGACTATACGTGCGCGCTTCTCCAAGGGGCGATGGGCTTCGGCGTATTTGCGGCTGATGAATACCAATTCGGCACGGCTCGGTCTTCGAAGGTGCCACACATTCTCTCGGTGATCACAAGCTACACGAAAAAGAAAGAGAATAGAGCTTCTTGTACCTACAAAAGAAAAAAACACCTACTTTAAAACGTAATAAATCTTGTTAAAAGACGTAGTACATACATTTGGTCGAAGTCAAAGCTTTATCCATTTTACTGGCTAGCTTATATTTTAGTAGATACAGCAACCAGCCACTTTGCTACGTATTTTTAGTAAACCTAACACGCGTTCCGGGCCTTCGCCCAACTTCAGTTAGTTTAACAGTTATTTGAGTCTCCAACATCGATAGCAAATTGGATCCTCCAGTGGCCCTGTGCAAAATACCAGCTTTGTTTAGCTACTACACTTCGCGAGTTTATAATTGCGATGTACTGCTGTTTATGTGTACTTACTTTCTACTCTGCTTGTTGTTATAACAACAAGCAGAGTAGAAAGTAGGTACACCTAAACAATAAGACATCGCAAATACAGGGTGTAAATTGTAAGTTGACAAACCAGAATAACTCGAAAAATAAGCTTCACTCGAAAAAATGTGTAGAATCCAAACTTGATTATTTTCGAGAGGGACATATGCTTGTGCTAAAATTAGCCCGCCAGCTCAGTCCCCCAGGAGTGAGGCGGGAGGCAACTTTAAAATTTCAAGTGGGAACCTCCATTTTTATAGCAAAATCAGATTCTACATAAAAACTTCGTATAATTTGTCTTAAACATTTGTTTTGACTCTTGCTAGTTGGCGCCGTAATTCAAAAAATCCATGTTCTCATTTGTGCGTGGAAAATGGTTACGGATAAATAAAAAATACTTCTTTACTTCGTAAATTTTGATTCGCTAAAACCAAAAAATGATCATCCAGAAAATGAAACCAATCGTTTCTTTTCAGGACCACCAAATCTTAAATGGGAATACGTTCATCTTTAGTTACCGAGTAGGTTAGTCTTTTCTTCAGTTAGCCTTTTACTTAGTTTACTCTGTGAGTTAATGAGTTCACTCGTTAGTAAGTAGGATGTTTGGTTAGTCAGTAAGCTAGTCAGATGATTTGTTTGATAATTAAAAGTTGAGTGGCCGCATGACCACGAAACAAACGAAACTTATCCGAATCTGCGGAAAAAATTAATATTTGGGTCCACATTTGTAAAACTAATTCCTCTCTCTCAAAACCCACACTGTGGGGAGAGAGGTAGAGTTTTAGTTTTAGCGAATCAACATTTACGAAGCAAATAAGTGTTTTTTATTTATCCGTAACCATTTTCCACACAAAAATGAGAACACGGATTTTCTTGAATTACAGCGCCAACTACCAAGAATCAAAACAAATGTTTAAGACAAAATGTACGTACTTTTTATGTAGAATCTGATTCTGCAATAAAAATGGGGCTTCACATTTGAAATTTTAAAGTTGCCTCCCGCCGCACCACCAGGGGGCTGGGATGGCTAGCTAATTTTAGCACCAGTAGATGTCTCCCTCGAAAGTAATCAACTTTGGAATCTTCACTTTTTTCGTGTGAAGCTTATTTTTCGATTTATTCTGGTTTGTCAACTTAAAATTTACACCCTGCACATAACTCGCGAAGTGTAGTACCTAAACAAAATTGTTCTTTTACACAGGGCAACTGCAGCATCCAATTTGCTGTCGATGTTGTAACTATGTAGTGACTGAAGGCTCAAATAAGTATCACGCTAATTGGTTGGTTGGTTTGTGGGATCGAAGGGACCAGACTGAAAGGGCCATCGGTCCCTATTACGCTAACTGAAAAGGGGTGAAAGCCCCAGACGCATGTTCGCTTGAATAACAACACGTAACATAGTGTCTGGTTGTTGTATTTGTTAAAATAATTTGGTCGAATGCCGTGGGAAAAAAGTGTTGCAAATGACTTTGCGACGCTACAGTAGGTAAACTATTAAAGACAATAACGTTTTATTCGTAGTATGAGGATGACTGTTCTGAGGAGTGGGTCATAAGCGCTAATGGTGCTTACGTAAGTGACGAACGATAATATTAGTTTTTGCTTTGTCAGCATTACGAGAGACACGTTTGCCTCGTCATCAAGTAACGATAGCCGAAAAATAAAGCCAGTGTTTCATGCCGTTCGTAAAGTTTTTCAAGGTTGTATTCCAAAAAACTGTTGAGGCAATGACAAGGGCCGTTTCGTGCCAGAATGAAACTTACTTCTATTCTCGGTTCGACGACTACGTCCAAGATGTGCTGTAGCTTCGATCTGGAGCAGACGTTGTTTGGAAACCCCAAAAACTCTGCTTTTTGGCAGACATAGTTAATCTCTCTCCCGTAACTCCTCACAATGTGTTCTTTTTCCAGTACATCAGCTAACAACTACCCTAAACCTCACACATGATGAAGTACTTTGTAATTCGTTCAACGGTGACCAACTTCACTCTGTGACCCACATAACTTTCAAGATACCTAAGAAAGGGTGCCTAGTTTGTTTAAATTTACACCGAAAAATACGTTCAATGTGTGTGGTCGCTCGTTTTCTGAAGCGGGTGGGTCTTGTGTTTTCGAGAAATCGATTCAGTCTTACTTCTTCCTTCATTCAATTTGAAACCTATGTCAGTGAAAGCCGTAGTCACAGCGATAACAAAATGAGGATATTCAGTACGAAACTGAGGTCTACTAAGAAGGCGAGAAGTCTATAAAACCAGGACCAGACCACTTCACTTAGCGCAGAGACGAGGAGTCAAGTTGCATTTAAGTAGACGACGGTTAGAATAAGTAACACAAGTTACGGTAAGTATGCAAATAAGAAACTATTATTACAATATGTGGAACTTGGGCGGTGGAGTAAGGTAGCGAGTGAAAGCAGTTGCCTCTAATCAATTACTGCCGTTCCTTTTTCCTTCGGCTTTGTCCTTTTTCTCTGGCAACAGTACACCGTCTCATTGATTCAAAATTACTCGGCACGGATCTCCTCGTGAAAACATTGCCTACTACACTGATATCCATTTAAGCTAGAAAACCATGGAGACAGAATGCAATAAATATCAAACTGACATGAAGTGTACCATATACTTGGATATGCAAATCAGTTTTTCAGTACAAACCACAAAGGAGTAACGCCAGTTACATTCTGTGTACACGCATCGAGTTATCGAGTTTCTGCTCGCATTTGTCGGCATGCCACGACTGCTTAAGTTTCATGCTTTGGAAATATGAATTAAAAAACGCCTTCAGCCACAAATTTTTCGTGTTTTATTAAATACACGATGTATTTAGGACCCTATGGGTCCGTCATCACCTTTAACTTGTCTTAATACAAGCCTTTTTTTTCTCTTGAATGAGGTGAAATGCATATTCCTGCCATGAGAAGGTTTGATGTTAGGTTACGAATTTTGTAAGCCAGACGCCGAAAATATGTGCGAAATAGTGAAAAAAATGAACAGTGTAAACTTACCACATAATCCAAGGAAAGCGATTTCAACTTTTTAGCACCATTTTACATTCCGCCGGAGGTTCGAGACTTCCCTCGGGCATGGGTGTGTGCGTTGTTCTTAGCATAGCTTAACTTAGTTTAAGTAGTGTGTAAATCTAGGGACCGATGACCTCATCAGTTTGGTCCATTAGGAATTCACACACATCTGAACATTTGAACATTTTTTTCTCCTTCCTGCTCATACATATTACTTTACTCAAGAGACATATTTGCATACACATGTTTGTAAACACTCAACAGATGTTGTTGTACATGATTGATCAAAGATGAAGTATTCATAGTGCCAGAGATATAATTATTAAACAACTGGCATAGGAGGGAAATACTTTAGAACAGGTACTTAAAATTACTGAAGTAACTCTGGTTTGTGAATCTATTTGTTCAATTAACACAGATTCTGGATTTTTGAATTTATGGACGTATATCTCCAGTTGTTCGAACAGATTTAGGATCTGACCCATTGGCTTAATTAAATAGTACTACCAAATTATTTTCTAGATGATGATATGTTTCGTTTCCAACTTGCAATAACTGACTTTTCGACGTGGTTTAATCTGAAAGCATTTATGTGCTCTTGACAACGGATTTTGAAGTTTCTGCCTGTTTTCGCTACATAGTGGGCAGGTCAACTGGGGCAGCATACTTAGCAGGTTTGCCTCTTTCGATGTAACTAACCTATTTACAAATGTATCAACTGAAGAAACAATAGACCTAATCTTTGAAAATTAATAAAACATAAGAAACTGTCAGTGGCAGAAATATCAGAAGCCAAGGATATGTTGCAGCTAATATTGTCTCAGAGGGTCTAGCCATGAGCAGTAGCATATCGAGTTTCGTGGCAGATATATTTCTCAATCATTTGGAAAGTAAGTTCTTTAATGAAAGCAGTAGCTTGAAAGGTAAAATAATATGTTACTGCAGATATATTGATGACACCTTCCTGCTGTTTGACTGAAGAACTGCTAACAGTATTCAGTTCTTTCCACAAAAACATAAAATTCACAATGTAACATGAGGACAGAAAATGCATAATTTTTTTGTATCTTAAAATCATCAACCACCTACTAAGTACGGCCTACTGTGTACGGGAAACAGGCATAAACTTCAAAATCCGCTTTCAAGAACACATAAGTGCTTTTAGACTCAATTGCTTCGAAAAATCAGTTATTGCAAGACATATGTTGGAAACGAAACATGTCATCAACAGGCTAGAAAACAATTTGGTAGTAGTATATAATGAAGCCAATGGTCAGACCCTAAATCTGTTAGAACAACTGGAGATATACCTCCTTAAAATAAAAAAAATCCACAATCTATGTTAAATGAACAAATAGATTTCGCAAGCCACAGTTCTTCACTAATTTTTAAAACCTATTCTAAAGTATTCCCTTCGTATGTCAATTGTTTGATAATTAGATCTCTGGCACTACGAACAAATTCATCATTGTTCACACCATGTTCAACAACATCTGTGAAGTAGTTACAAACATGTGTATGCAAATGTGTCTCTTGAGCGAAGTGATATGTATGAACAGGATGGAGTAAAAATGTAAGATGGTGCTAAAAAGTTAAAAACGCTTTTCTTAGATTATGTAGTTAGTTTACACTATTCGTTTTTTCCAGTATGTCGCACATATTTTTTGCGTTTGACTTTCGAAATTCGTGACCTAACATTAAACCTTTTCATGGCAGTAATGTGCATTTCACCTCAAGAGCCGCCGACGTACGAGGGTTGCCCAGAGAGTAATACACCGTATTTTTTTTCTCAGCCGAAAACAATGCTACAAACGTGAAACTTTATGTATGTATTATTTGAAGTTTCCTGAGTAAGCGCACCAAGTTTCAGTCAGTTCCGACAGATAGCGTAGCTGCAGCACGGTTTCAAAATGGCGTCTGTAGGTGTCGTACGTTACAAGCAACGTGCCATCACTGAATTTCTCACTGCAGAAAAAGAACCTATGGGGAATACTCATAAACGCTTGTGCAAAGTCTATGGAGCATCTGCTGTCGACAGAAGTACAGTCAGTCGCTGGGCACGGAGGATGAGGTCATCAGAAGGCGGGTCGGGGATGCTCCACGATTTGCAGCGGTTGGGGAGACCGTTTATGGAAGCCACACCTGACCTGGCCTCTCGGACTTCCACTTGTTTGGGCCATTAAAGGATGGATGCCACTCGCGGACGACATTTTGAGGACGATGAGGAGGTGATTCACACAGTGAAGCACTGGCTCCGCCACCAGGACCAGGATTGGTACCGACGGGGCACACACGCCCTTGTTTCGCGCTGGAGGAAAGCCATAGAACAGGATAGGGATTACGTGGGAAAATAGGGCGTGCAGATAAAACATGATTCTTTCGTGTGTGTAATTCTCATTATGTTCAATAAAGAATTGTTGAAGAAAAAAATGCGGCGCGTTACTTTCTGAGCAACCTTCGTACTTTCGACTTCGAACAGTTTCCTAGTCGCTATGGATAAATGCATGATACGTTTGTCGTCATCATCACACTGAAAATAGTGAAAAGCATGTTCAGCCAAAAAATAAGGAACCCGAGAATGTGTCTTCTGGTGGGTCCTGTAGTACATCAGCATGAAGTGTAAAGAAACCGGCAAGCAGTAGTACATCAGCATGAAGTGTAAAGAAACCGGCAAGCAGTTCGTACTATGAAGGATGGAAAAACGCTTTTCCATGGATTTATTACAACAAAGAATTGAACAAAGTGTTCTGCAGTGTGTAAAAACGCTTTTGATTCCAGTACAGTGCTCCTGTCAACAACTGCTACTTTTGCCGACAGGGATTCGTGTAATGCATTTGTTCGAAATGGATTTCCCCAGTGGCAAAAGGCTATTGAACGTTTCAGAGTTCATGAAAAACGTACACTTCACAACTCGTTCGTGACTGCTCTGGTAACTATGAAACAAAGTACCAATGTGCCATCCCTTATCTCAACACACATATTAGAAGATATCAAAACTGCACGCAAGGAGATTTTAAAGATAATAACGTCCCTCCAGTTTTCAAATCAGGAAGGAATGGTGAAGCACAAAATATTCATCAGTTGCTGTTGCTTAGCGCAGAAGACGCTCCTGACTTGACATCTTTGCTCCAGTGAACTTTATATAAGTGGGTTTCTCACGGTATATTGAATGAAATTGTGTTGTTATTGTCCAGCGATGTACGTAAAACATTGTGAAATCTATTAAGGAGGCACTATATTTACTCTGATTGTAGATGAGACCTCTGACATATCAGTGAAGGAACAATTATTCATATATTTCAGATACGTCGATAAAAGTTTTCAGGTTGAAGAAGTTTTTATGGGCTTCTATGAAGTAGCTTCAACAATTCCTAGTACATTGTTTAAAGTCGTCCAGGATGTCATAAGACATTTATCCCTCGATGTAAAATACTATTCCGGTCAATGTTATGATTCGCCAAAGACGCTAGCGGTGTTTCAAACGCTACAAGAAGATGGTGTTGTAAAAAACGTTCACAAACTGACTTCGCGACGTTTCTGCCCTACGAGGTGGTGTGTCAGCTTACAATCACTAAAATCGTTGAAAAGTAATTATGACGTTTTCTTGAAATTATTGGAAGATTTGTCAGAAGAAAAAAGTGAACTCGGTGTAGAAGGCTTGTGGATATTTTTCAAATCAGAAAATGTTAATTTAAGCTTTCGGCAAGGTTGAGCAACATTGTCCCTCTTCTCAGAAGAAATCACTGTCATACTGAGAAATCAAAACATTGGTGGAAACTTTGTCTGCAAGTTTAGCTCTACAAAGGAGAATGAAACCATCAGAAAAGCGAAGGAACTTTGATAACACAGATTTGCCTAGAAAAAGGAAAATTCCCAAACGCTACAACAAAGGTAATGATCCTCATACACTATGTGATCAAAAGTATCCGCACACTTGGCTGAAAATGAGTTACAAGTTGATGGAACCTTTCATTGGTAACGCTGGAATTCAGTATGGTGCTGACTCAGCCTCAGCCTTGATGACAGCTAGGTATACGTTCAATCAGGTGTTTGAAGGTTTCTTGGGGAATGGCAGCTCATTCTTCACGGAGTGCTGCACTGAGAAAAGGTATCGATGACGGTCAGTGAGGCCTGGCACGCAGTCGGCGTTCCAAAACATCCCACAGATGTTCTGTAGGTTTCAGGTCAGGACTCTGTGCAGGCCAGTCCATTACAGGGATGCTATTATTGTGTAACCACTGTACCACAAGCCGTGCATTATGAACAGGTGCTCGATCGTGTTGAAAGATGCAATCGCCATCCTCGAATTTCTCTTCAACGGTGGGAAGCAAGAAGAGCCTTTAAACATCAATGTAGGCCTGTGCTGTGATAGTGCCACGCAAAACAACAATGGGTGCAAGAGCTGTCCATGAGAAACACGACCCCACGTTAACACCACCGCCTCCGAATTTTAGGGCACTACAAACTCTGGCAGACGACGTACACCGGGCATTCGCCAAACCCACGCCCTGCCATCGGATCGCCACATTGTGTACCGTGATTCGTCATTTCACACAACGTTTTTCCACTGTTCAATCGTCCAATGTTTACGCTCGTTACACCAAGCGAGGCGTCGTTTGGCATTTACCGACGTAATGTGGGGCTTATGAGCAGCTGCTCGACCATGAAATCCAAGTCTTCTCACCTCCCGCGTAACTTTCATAGTACATGTAGGGGATCCTGATGCAGTTTGGAATTCCTGTATGATGGTCTGGATAGATGTCTGCCTATTACACATTACGAGCCTCCTCAACTGTCGGCGATCTCTGTCAGTCGAGCCTGTGGGCTTTTGTGCTGCACGGGTCCCTTCACGTTTCCACTTCACTATCACAGCGGAAACAGTAGACCTAGGGATGTTTAGGAGAGTGGAAATCTCGCGTACAGACCTATGACACAACTGACTCCCAGTCATCAGACCACGTTCGAAGTCCTTGAGTTCCGCGGAGCGCCCCATTCTGCTCTCTCACGATGTCGAATGACTACTGAGGTTGCTGGTATGGAGTACCTGGCAGTAGATGGCAGCAAAATGCACCTAGTATGAAAAGCCTATGTTTTTGTGGTGTCGGGATACTTTTGATCGCAGAATGTAGTTATCAAACGCCGGAGGAAAGGTGCAGATAAATATTTTTTGAAGTAATTTATGTGGCTTTAGATTCGCTAAACCGTAGATTTGACTCAATGGTTCTGGAACTTATTTCACAACTTGAAGCTTTTGTTATCGATCAAATTGGTACTGATCGAATTCTGCAGTTCTATGGGGCAGACAAGCTAACACTGCATAAGAGATGCTTATAGATGTGTGCAGAACGAAGAAAGTGGAAGTGGTCAACTTGTCAGATATAACAAATATTTTAAGTATAGAAAACATTGGTCCCGTGCGTGAAATGCTCTCAGAATTTGTCAAGTTTGTTCAGATGATTTTTATTATGCCTGTTACTTCTTGTACCTCTGAACGGTCGTTTTTACAGTTAGACGATTGAAAACGTTTTTGCGGTCAACACTAACACAAAAAAGATTGGATGATTTGGCAGTGTTGCTTATTCATACAGAAATGACCAAAAGTATTGAAATTCTCAAAATTGCAAACAAATTCATAGGTGCAAATTACCTAAGAAGGAAAGCGCTTTGTACTGAAAGTTAATATGTCATGATTATTATTTGGTACATAAAGTGAGTTATTTTGTAGTTCTGTAAATTTTGCATAGTTCTTTATTACTAAACTAAAACTATCTGATTTAAGAAAATTTTTTTCACTTTAATTGGTATCGAAGTGTTTTCTTTTAGTAACTTGTTGATAACATCGTTGCTTCTTCCAATCACTGTGCATGTGAGTTGTTTAAAATATACAGTACCTGATGCAAAATTGAAAAAAGACAAATAATTTCAAACAGAATGAATCTATTAATCTTAAGAATATTCTTTACAGTAACTTATAATCCAAACCCACAAGCGCGACAGTCCTTGTGGGCCAAGGGTTGCCCCCGGTTCGCATTTCAGACGGAGCAGACCCCGGAAACGCACGGCATGTGCAGGGGTGTAATTTTAGGGCCTGCAATGCTGGCCGCCCTTGTACTTTAGCGGCCCGCAGAAAGTAAAAGATTATTGTTATTTTATTAAGAATTAAAATAAAATAAAATATTGAATTATATACAAATATAAACAAAGAAATATGTAAACGGTAAACAGAAAAGTCGAACGCATGAAATGGCCAGATGAGCACGGTTTCGTAGAACCTGTCAACGTTAAATTGAGTTTAGCACAGAGTATGTAAACAATGCTTGTCCTTGCTGTCCCTCGTGCCACTTTGATTGCAGCAGGTTCCTCGGACCTCACGAAGGTGGAGTGCAGACTTATTATTACAAAATAACGACAACAATGAAAATATATGCCAAAATACCGCATTGAGGCAGAAAATTATCCATTCTCGATCCTTAGTGTACCCAAGACTTTATAATGCACATGTTTCTGAACATTTAACTTTTGTCATATCTTCATTCGGCAACACTGTCAATTACCCAATAAGAGGCAATGGTGCAGTAACGGGCAGTGCAATCGGTTTAGCACAACGGTTACAGAACTTTTCAGTGTCACAAGTGAGTGCTGTTCTGAAGTGAAAAGCAATAACAGCAATTATCAAGAAGAATAAGAAGATGGTAGCAAAATCTCCGTAAATGTAATTAGGCCTGTTAGTATTGCAGACTGTTTAAATGACCTCGTTGAGTATCAGTTAAAGGTAAATGACGGAACTAAACAGTTCTATATTTGACAAAATTCTTCAGCTTGGAAGGTAGTGATTCGAGATAGGAGGTGGCTAACCAGAATTATAATGTGACACGAAACTATACACACGTCCGAAGCCATGCTTTGTATTTAGTTCGTGGCGTAAGAAAAACACCGTTGACGCCGGTATGTATTCATAACTGAGGAAATGTGAGAACATACGAAAATAGGTGCTTGAGCATATTGTGAATATGTCGTTAACACTGGAATCTAATAATATAGCTTTTCAGCGACATGGGGAGAAAATAGGGAAATCAAACAGTGGGAACTTCTTAGCAACCATGAAGTTTCTCGCAAAGTACAATCGGGTATTACGCGAAGTTGTAAATAAATCAAAATAAGCCTATACGCAGACTTACCTTAGCCCTTCAGTTCAAGGTGTCCTATCCCGACCAGTTGAAAAAGAAATTATCAATGACATAAGCGCTGCCTCGTTATTCTCTGTTATTACACATGCAACATAGGACATTACAAAAAGAGGTTTATATTTAGATATGTTACAGTGAAAAGCCTTGTGACTTGAAGATAAGTGAAAGATTTTGAAGTTTTTGTGAAAGAAAAGACCAAAGTGCATTAAGAAAAGTAAAGGAAATACTAAGTGCATTAGATGAAAAGGACTTTTTAACTAAATACTGTACTCGGGATTATGACGATTGTCCCAATACGTCAGGTATACACACATTCTACCAGAACGAGAAATCAACAAAGATAAAAGACTAGAACATATGTGCATTGTGCAATGTACATTTTAAGTCTAGAACTTGATGCTACACGTGGAACACAAAAAGTCAGCTCATTTTACGACCCAGTAGAAACGTTGTATCTTTTCGACAGTCATAGAATCAAAAGATGAGAACTTTGGGTATCGTCTTGCACCTTAAAAAAGCTTGGCCAAACAAGTTCGTCTTCGAGACACCAGTCTGTAAAAGCCCTTCATTATGCTTAGTCTATTAGGCTACTTAAGGCACCTAAAACATCCTATTGACATCTAAAGGGAAGAAAGAGAAGAAGCTGTTGTTTTGAAACACCAATTTGAAAAATGTGCATTCATTTTTCAGGTAGCGCTGCAGTCAAACTATGCAATTGAGCATCGCAAATTATGCAATCGTAAAAAGCGTGTTCTCTTTTTCAGATGCACCTGATAATTTATATTGCTATCGACACAATTTTTAAGAAGGAATTTGATAGGCTACATCTTTGTCAGTGGCTGTTTGAACATCATTGTAGCCAAGTAAAAGAGCAAATTTGAGGGTATGCATAATGTTAACAATTTCTTCAAAATTATTTTCACAGAATTTATAAATTCTGCTTCCGGAAAAGGTCTATAATGCGGTAGTAATTCTTCAAACTCAATATGAGGAGGATTTGTCCAGTAAATATCCAGGCCAAAGAAGCTCTGAAAAAAGAAATACCTTCGTTGACCTCGGTAATTGCTTAAAAAAACTACACTGGTGTCCAAAATTAAATCAACAAACGGAAATTTTGCAAGGTTGCTTTTATTTTGCCACAAAACACTATAAACTGGTGATAATAAAGTAGAAACAATGTAAAGAATACAGAACGTAAATAACTGCAACATGCGTAACAGTAGACACCCATGTCCTTCGTTTTTTTCCAACTTAACGGATTTGCACACACATTCTGACAATTGGTTAAAGTACTCAGTATGGGGTGTGACCACCTCTGGAAGCAGTACATGCCTGACAACGACGGGGTATGCTCTGAATGATGTCGTCAACCTCATGTTGAGGCAATTACGCCTATTCTTCTTGCAGAGTTGCTCGCAAGTCTTGCGAAGTAGTTGGTGGATACTCATATGATGCAACGCTGTATGGGATTCAGATGGGGAAGCAGCACTTCGCAACAACCTCACATGAGGTTCCAAGATCTCGTCACGCTACCTGACACCAGTTAAACCTTGTCGATTCACCCGTATAATTTCATGAAGGTATTCGAGAGATCAACAAAATCCCTGCATATACTATTAGGGATCCTCCTCCACGTCGGTCTCTTTCCGCAATGTTTGAGTCCAGAAATTGTTCTCCACGTTCCCTCCAGATGCGAAGCCGTCGAGAATCACTTTCCAGACCAAGTCGGGACTCACCTGCGAAAAGGGCACTGTCCCACTGTTCGACCGCCCAGGCGGCTTGTTGACGACTCCACTCTGGACGTTCCCTTTTATGAAGACGCGTCGGAGGTAAACATACAGCTGGTTTCCGGCAGTTAAGGCCAATCTGCTGCCGCCTTCTGCACGCCGTTCGCCTCGATACAACACGTCCAATGGATGCTGCGAGGTCAGATGCCAGGTACCGTGCAGTACTGAGGCGGTACTGTCGTGACATTACAGCCAAATAACGGTCATCTCTTTCCGATGTCTCACACATGGTCGGCCCTGGCTGGACTTGGGGTACAGTTTCGCCCTCTATAAACTGTCGGCACGTCCGAGAAACAACAGAACGATTCGCGTTAAGCCATTAGGCCACATCAGTTTCCGACCTGATCCTAAACTTTCTACGGCCCTCCCTCGCACAGAGTCTTGTAGGCGTCTTCTCTCTGCTCTACTGCACCGTCTGTGGCTGCGTACACAGCGACTATGGATGGCCCGCATTTCGTGGTCGTGCGGTAGCGTTCTCGCTTCCCACGCCCGGGTTCCCGGGTTCGATTCCCGGCGGGGTCAGGGATTTTCTCTGCCTCGTGATGGCTGGGTGTTGTGTGCTGTCCTTAGGTTAGTTAGGTTTAAGTAGTTCTAAGTTCTAGGGGACTGATGACCTCAGATGTTAAGTCCCATAGTACTCAGAGCAATTTGACTATGGATGTGGGTCTACCCGGCAAACACCACCCCGTTTGACAGGTGCCCTGACGTCATCGTTAGCGCAGTTGTCCTTTGACCGGAACGTCTTTCGTGCAGAACACTATGATGCGTATATCTGTTGATAGTTTTTGTTATTATATCGTGAATTAGGCATAGGACGGGGAAATCGCGGTTTGTTGTTTTAATTTTGGACAGCAGTGTATTAGTAACACAATTCAATCGTAGCTGTGGCATTTATTAGTAATTGAGAATTAAATCGTAGCTGGGGCGTTCCAGATTAATGCACAAAATTTTAGCTGATTTTAACTTTTCCTATTTCTGATTCTTCTACAGAACACTTGTTTCTTAAGCTCACACTGATAATGGTGTATCTGTAGAATTCTCTGACCCAAGACAAAGTTACTGAACTCACCCTCCACATTATCCAAATTGATTTATTGATGCTGGTGAAATAAACAATGCCTTACATCACAGAAAGGAGGCCGCATGATCCAATTTCACTAGAAGTGCAATGAGGTTTTATAAGTACTATAGGCTTATGCTTTATGATATTGACTGTCAATCACTATAATTAATGTAATTTTAGTAACATTTATGGGTATTAATAATTTTTGTTTAATACTTTAAAAATAGTAAACGAATGATCTCTTTAATTATATTACACGGGATTTTTACAACACACTCAAATTTCTATTTCTACCTGCTGTAATCAAAGTTACGTTAGTTAATGATATGTTATACATTTTGTTAGGAGTCAGGAGTTTTATTTTTGCAGGTGGGCCCGTATCGCATACTTTACGCCTCTGGGTCTATGGATTCGTCCAAGTACATCTGAACACCATTTCTATTACTTTTTAGTCAATTGTGTTACCAACTGAGTTAGGCATTCTCAACGTATGCTTATAGTACCGGCATATTTTACTTTATCACAGCACAGACCTTTACGATACAGGCAGTGTTCATGAAATATTATAAATGAAAGGTAATCATACCAAGACTCCGCACAAAACATATATTACATTCCGTCATTGATATACACCCCCAGAAGTTTCGGAAAGTCGGCGCCCTTGCACGGACCACCGTACTGAGACAGGATCGACACGTAGTCCTAGTGGCAGAAAGGAACAGACATCTCCCTTCTAGGCAGGTCGGGACTGATGACCTAGTTGTTTGGTCGCCTCCCCCAAATCAGCCAACCTAGGCAGATCGCTGCAGATGTCGCATCCGCTACCACTACACGTGTCTCTACCAGAACTATTTCGCAACGATTAAATCAGGCTGGTCTGTCTCGGAATCCCGGTAAATACATCCGACTTTCAACCATGCCATCGCCGAGAAAGTGTTCGTGTGTGTAGGGAACATGTTGGTTGGGTCAACAATAGTGGTCCAAAGCGTCTTCTCCGACGAGTCCCACTTCGCTGTGGCAAGTGATTCCGGGCACCAGTTGGCGTGGAGAGGTAGGGAATACGTTCATGAATGCCATCGGTACGGCCTAGGCGTTATAGTGTGGGCGTGCATTATCCACAATGGCCGAAAACCACTCTATATATCTGTTCGAGGACCGTTAGAGAACAAAGGTACTGCAGGGAGTTAATTACGGATCATATCCGTCTCCGAGGTTCGGTAGGTCTCGACTTTCTCTTTATGGACAACAATGCCAGCTCACACAAGACCGCTGAGATCTCGAACATACTGGAAAGTGAAGATATTGAGCTTATGAAATTGCCTGCATACTCCCCAGAACTAAACTCTAAAGGCACGCCTGGAATGCTCTTGGCAGACATGGTTCTCAACGAACACCCGCTTCCCGAAACGTGCAAAAACTGAAAACCGTCACGAAAGAGGGATGAAACAATATCTCCCAAGGACTCCCATGAATAACAGGTGCAAAATGTGCATTAGTTCATGAGGAGAGCTTATTCCTTACTGTGTGTCCAATACAGACTTTTATGTTGGGAATCTGGCCTGTGCCAAACGTGAATGTTATTTATGTCTATTATCTTGCTTTCCCATGTGGTGAAACTGTACCACTTTTCTTTCTAAATATACCAACCCGTCTCTGTTACGTACATATTGTGTTTCATGTCGTCCATCATTGCCTGTGATTATACCTGTCCAGCAATGTCTCTGTTCAATAGCAGTTGCCAAGTAGTGTAGAATGTAGAATACCGTGGTTTTGTCCGTGGTACGGAAAATACCCTCAAAACATCACAGGGCAACTCTGGTCTGAACTACTTTCTGCAAACATGCCTTATTGGACCACAAGTGCACTTAACGTCTTGCATCATTTTTAAAGAGGTAAATTGGAGACTCATGGGAACAAAACCACGCATATCCAAGACAGATACTGTCCGGCTTCGGTGTTCATTAGCCCATTGAATACGCGAAACTTTATAAACCACCTTTTTCTCTGATTTCGCCACTTATTTAGTTTCCCTTGAAATTGGATCTCACACATTCGATTCTGGAAATCTCGCAAGTCTGCAATATGTTGTTTCTATTTATAATGTTAGGCATTTTATACAATTGGTTCTACACGTGTTTGTATTGAGAATATCCTCTCTTCAATTGAAAGAAGTGCATTTTTACTATAACGGTCGAATACTTCCACTTCAGTTCCAATTACTTTTCAGTTGTTGCGAGTCATGATATGAGTGTATGACACATGACTTTCGTCCAAAGCAATTCTATATAGAATGAAATTTTCACTCTACAGCGGAGTGTGCGCTGATATGAAACTTCCTGGCAGATTAAAACGGTGTGCCGGATCGAGACTCTAACTCGGGAGGTCCCGAATTCGAGTCTCGGTCCGGCACACCGTTTTAATCTGCCAGGAAGTTCCAATTCTATATAGATTAAAATTGCGACATTGGGTTGGAGAAGGAGACAGTAAAAAAAAATAAAATAGAAGAACTACTAAGAAGAATGTCGGCAAAAATTCAACTGTAACAAAAGAGATGTTGCAGTTTATCGGTGAAATAAGAAAACAAAAGGATCAACATTAAATCGTTAGGGTGCTTAGATGAACGTTTGAGAAGATCAGCGAGAAAAAGCAGCCAGTTTTAGAGCCATGATGCGACGGGGAGAGTTGCTCTCTCACTATCCATTAAACAGCCAGTCCACCAACCTGGACAGGTTTCAGGTTGTCTCACCCTTTACTCTGCGATGATAAATATTGGTGTAGCCGACAAAAGCAACGTTGACGAAAATTCGACTAAACCCCTCCCATGCAAAGATCGATCACTCCAATCCACGGGCAGTAACTGACAATTAGACTATCGAAAGTTCAGGATTCTTGCATGACTTGTCTGAAAAAATGACTAGAATTTCATTTAAGTTAATTTACTGTCCTTAAAAGACTGAAAATGGCTCTCGGAACCGTGCTTAATATCTCAACATCAATGTTATTGACTGTCTCTGTTACAACTTCACACTCGAAAGCAACCAGGAGATATTTAGTCCGATCCGAAATGTCGAACGCCCTAAACAGTCACTGATCCACGACCAATTGCTAGTTAACACATTAAGTTGTTCAATAGTGTTCTTGTAAAGAAGTGCTCGCCGTAATGTCTCGCACGAAACACGCCACGTGGAATTCACACTGAAGAGCCAAAGTAACAGGTATATCTGCCTATCATCGTGTAGGTCCCCCGCGAGCAGGCAGAAGTGCCGCAGTACGACGTGGCACGGACTCGACTAATGTTTGAAGTAGTGCTGGAGGGAACTGACACCCTGAATCCTGCAAGGCTGTTCATAAATCCGTAAGAGTACGAGCGGGTGGAGATCTCTTCTGAACAGCATGTTGCAAGGCATCCCAGATATGGCGGCCAGCGGAAGTCTTTAAACTCAGAAGAGTGTTCCTGAAGCCGCGCTGTAGCAATTCTGGAAGTGGGGTCTCGCAGTGTCCTGATGGAATTGCCCAAGTCTGTCGGAATGCACAGCGGAGATGAATGGATGCGAGTGATCAGACAGGATGATTACGTACGTGTCTCCCGTCAGAGTCGTATCTAGACGTATCATGGGTCCCATATCGCTCCAACTGCACATGGCCTGCACCATTACAGAACCTCTGCCAGTTTGAACAGTCCCCTGCTGACAAGTAGGGTCCATGGATTCATGAGGTTGTATCCATACCCGTACACGTCCATCTGTTCAGTACAATTTGAAACGAGACTCGTCTGACCAGCAACGTTTTTCCAGCCATCAACTGTCCAATGTCGGCATTAACGGTCCCAGGCGAGGCGTAAAGCTTTCTGTCCGTGCAGGCATCAAGGATACACGAGTGGGCCTTCGATTCCTCTGTATTTGAATACGCATACCTGTACCAGTTTCTTTGGCGCATCAGTTTATATACGACACGATAGGTTCACACGCGAGTATCACATAAAATAAACCACTCACAAAACTCGTACTTTCGCAAGACACCCAATATTGTAATCGCATTTCGTATACAAAATGAGAACCGATCAAATTCAAGAATTTCTTCATTTTAGTACAAATTTAATCATCGCGGTTTAACATAAGTGTTTACCAGAAGATGGCTCCCGAGCGCCTATTTCGACTCGTAGATCTGAGAGACAAAGTCCTGCTCAGACGCGTGGGAAATGCAGAATTCCTATTGGATAGTATGTTAGGCAGCCAATCAGATCGTCTCGAGCACTTCTATACTCGCGGTATTTCTAATGTCAGCCAATCATAAAATTTAATAAAAACAAAATACTATTCCTTTCCACAAAATAAATTACTGATAAATTTATTAGTCAACGCCCCTGTTGGTGGCTTTTTACAAAATCAAGCTCACTCGGACGTACATCCCAATTTCACCAATTGCACAACAACTTTTCAAGCATACATTTACATAGTTTTAATAAAATATCACGTTATCACGTTATGTACGTCCTCCACTCACTTTCTCAGTCTCTCCAAGAAACACACAACTAAATCACAATGAAATAATAATTTTCCAAAGTACTTTCACTTACGTCATAAATCTGTAGTAATAAAACTAAAGAAAATTCCTGAGAATTAAATTATGGGAACCTATCCTCTTGGTTGTACTTTCAGTTAGTGCTATTTTAAATGAATACATTATAGTCCCTAACTCCGTTTCACAATGCCAGCACAGTTTAATGTGTATTACGTAAAAAATTTATATCTGTGAAGGTAGTTGATACGACCGCTAAACCTGCAGGGCAGAACAGGTGATTAGGATCGTGGAAAGGGCCAAGTAAGGTGGCGGTCAGTTTCATTTCAAAATTGTAATTTAATAACACATTTAAACCACAACGGCACATAGCCGCACCTTTACAACTACGAGTTTCAAAATCCAATTCTTTCATAGCTGAAGGCCTTCACACAAGAAATCTTAAAAATCAATAAGATAAATTTCAAGTGACTGAAGATACGCAGTTAAAATTACAAATAAAATAATTAAAACATATATATGTATACATCACAACTAGGCTGAAAGCCTCAAGGCTAGAACAAACATAAACAAGGTGCAATACCAACGGGTGAAGGCCACAATTAAATTTCAAAATTTTAAAATATATTATCATAATCTTGTAAGGCAGAAGGCCACAATGTTTTCGCTTAAGGGGAAATTTTAAGGATCAGGTTTTAAGCGGCTGAAGGCCCACAGTCGATTTTCCAAAAATTCAAAAAAATAGCTTAAACCTTTAAGTTTTAAGTGGCCGAAAGCACACTAAATGAAAAGGCAATACAATGACAATAACTTAATTTAAGAATAAGGTTTTAAGCAGCTAAAGGCCCACAATTGATTTTCCAAAAATTCTTAATACCTTAAACCGGCAAGTTTTAAGTGGCTGACAGTGCACTAAATGAAAAGATAGCACAACAATAGTAACTTTCAGCAAAATATCTACTTACCAGAATTCAAACTTACTTATACGGGCTGAAGGCCCTTGATTTACATAAAACACATTAATTTTTTTCTTTAAAGCATTGACTATGATTTCCAACAGACCATTAAACACCCATGAAAAGGACAGTATAGACAATGGCACTCAGACACCTCCAGGGGGGGGGGGGGTCTGCCCTCAAAACATTTACGTTCTCTTAGGCTAGAGAGATGGTGGGCTCAACTACACTTGATCCGTCGGTAACCCAACTATGAGACGGTCACGACTTGCTAGCCACCGATCGGTACATGAAAACTCAAAGACCAAACTGTTACAGACGTGATTATCCACGATGAAATATGTATTAAGCTGTCAAAACTAAACACCGTGTTGGACAGTGACAAAAGGTGGGGAAAGGATACTGCCCGAAATTATGTTAGTGGCCAGGGCAAGTAACCGGAACACCAGCGGCCATAAGGCTGAAAATTCCGCTGGTACATTTGAATTTGAAATAAGGTAATATAGTGAACTCCACTCATTCCCTGAATTTACGTCAGTGGCCAGGGCAGGTAACCAGAACACTAACGGCCACAAGGCAGAAAATTCCGCTGGTGCACTTGAATTGTAATGAACCAATATAGTTAATTCCACCGCACGGCGGCTCGATTTCAACACTATAAACACTTGGTTTGCTCACAGGAATAGCTCCCCAACAGCGAACCACCGAAACGAACGACACAACATGAACGGACGTGGCTTGAGTACTTGAGATACCACTCAACTTTGACGTCCTGGGTCGGTGAGCCACGAAGCTCGTAGCGATCGGACAGCTCCACACACTCTCCGACACGGCGCAAGGACCGCCAGCGGACCCAGCCGACTGCGCCGCACGGAGATATCCTCCCTGGTCCGCACCAACCGACCGACTGCCCGCGCATCCCATAGCCGAGAACTATATGTACAAGACCAAATATGGTACACAGTGAAAATATCGATACACATCGCTGCTGCCACACGTAGAAGGAGGAACAACCACGGCATAACCGCAACAACAACCAGAAACCTAACACAGATAGACAGCCAAGTTCAAGGAAACGCATACTTCGGAGTGAGCATGGCTCAGTAGTGGAGTTATTAATTTGAAATTTTAACAGTATGGTACTGTTACCCATAAAATTTGGCATAGTAAGTATGAAAAAGATCTATTAATATTTAACAGTATTCCTTCAGATTCATGGAGACTACATGTAACGTATTGCACGCAGTGCTGGCCAATTATTCGGCTCGCTCGCCCCAGTAGCCGGCGTCAGTTGTGCCATTGTGAGAAACCAAAGTATGCTCTCCTCCTGACTCCACGGCAAGCTATACTTTCAATGGAAGCTGGTAACTGATAATAATTTGCCACGTTACAATGTGAACAAAGACAAAAAGTAATGGTGTTGAAACTTCCTGACAGATTAAAACTGCATACCGAACCGGGACTCGAACCCAAGACCTTTGCTTTTCACAGGCAACAATACACCTAGAAATACACACTCTGTTGCAGGAATAAAAGGACGTTCTGTAAGTAATGGAATATATAAGGACACATGGAAAAGAATAGATGGAGGCAAAGGATGTCTACTATATCTCTTAAAAAAATAATGTAACTATTTATTTAGAGGAAACACTCTCCTAGTAAATTTGTTTGTCCTTTGATTTATCGTGATCTGTTACTGATTTTCAGTGAAATTAGTTCTTACGTTTAGCTTTCAAAAAATGCAAAAGAGATATAATAAGCAAAAATAATGAATTTCGTAGGTTGCCAATTACGTATTGTATCTGGTTTTACCGAGCGCCAGGCTCCCTATAAATTACTGTAAATGCAATAGCGTAGTATCACTCAGCTCAGAAATTATTACTATCACAGAAAATAGACAAGTTTTAATAAAATTATTTCACTGGATTCCTTCAATTAATCTCATGAATATTTTAACATAATTTCTTCCGCTCCGGCTATCAGACATTGTGCTGTGAAAAAATATTTTTAAATGTACGGCGTATTGGCGGTTAACTGTTAACAATCAGAGATCACTGTTATTCGCTCCGCAGCAGCTGGAAACATGCTAAATAATTTTCATTAAATATTCTTTTCATAAGATAAATGTGGCGTAGGTTCTTGAAATAACACACGGAGATCACTTTATACTAATATATTCTTACTAGGACACAGTTTACACCATTAAATATTTGCAATTACGTTACGACAGAAACAAGTGCTAGCGCAGCACAATAGTTTGCGTACCGTATTCCATCTAACACCAGAACGAACAGAACAAAACAGACTAGACAGAAGAATGAGCATTGCATTGTATTTTATACTCTTACAAAGATAATCACATTATAATCTCATACAATAAAAATAATGTCTTTTCTGCATTTATCGATCTATATTGTATATTTTTTACAGTTAGTGTTATTACCTTTCGCAGATAAATCGATGTTTGCAATTCATTTTGAGTCACATACAGTCATTTATATTTATGTTTCACCTCGATAATGGTGGATATTGCAAAAGGGACACTACATGTCCTAGACAAAAGATGCTCTGAGAACGTTTGTGAAGGCATTAAAGTGTTCATTAATGAGTGAAGCTTCGTTTATGTTGTTACAGACATACGTAGCAATTCCATACACCTCGTGGTAAGTTACACTAAGTGCAGAATATCCAGGAATTCGACCTCGGCTTCAGAATACTTCTTCGCTGGAAACACGAGTTTCCTGAATGGCGACAACATCGATATTGTTGTCCAGAAAAAAATTTGACAGGTAGTCACACTTTGCCCTGGTAATGCTTTCGATATTCAGTTGAAGGAGTCTCATAGTTGGTCCCATGTTTCTTGTTAATGAGCTCTGAAAAGAACTGTTTCTGCTATTTAGTTGATATGTCATTGCCAGGAGATCCTATGGATAGTCTGGCTGCCTGTAATCACTGTTGCTCAATTAGCACCACCCAGGAGGCATGTGTAGGGTATTTTAAGGTTAAACCCACGGACTTGAGCAACGGTACCTCCCTATCCTAGAGAACGTTCCAGTTGATCGGGCAGGCTTCAGACCAGGGCGTAGCTGCTGCGATCAAGTATTGTCTCTCACATCCTTCATAGAGTCAGGATACCAAATGAAGCACAAAACATCTGTGGCATTTGTTGATCTAACTGCCGCCTTCGACACTGTGTGGAGGGAAGGCCTTATCTACAATTTTCTCCGCATCATACCCTGCAGAACAATGGCTCGACTAATAGCATGCTAAGTGATCGAAAGTTCCAGGTAATCACTGAAAGCAACATAAGTAAGGAGAGGAAGCTGAACATCGGATTGCCTCAAGGATCAGTTCTCTCACCCTTACTGTTCAACCTATATCTATCTGATCTATCTGACACTTCGTCCAGAAAATACTGCCATGCCGATGACCTGGCTCTAGCCGTAAAACACCAAGAAATGAAGACAACAGAAGAGAATCTAGTCAATGACCTGTCTGCATTAGATAATTACTTCAAAATCTGGAGACTCGAACCCAGTATGAGTAAAACAGAAGTGTGTTGCTTCCATCTAAATTACCGGTTGGCGAACGTAAAACTGGAAGTAAGTTTCAGAGGCAGAATTCTTCGTCATCATTGGAACCCAAAATATCTTGGATCGTACACTTTGCTTCAAACAACACCTTCTTAACTTAGCTCAAAAGTTGACGAAACAACATCCTCCATAAGCTATGCGGAACTACCTGAGGATCTTCAGCAACCACCCTGCGATCTTCAGCTCTGGGCTTGGTGTACTGAGTATTGTGCACCTGTTTGGACGAACAGTCATCATACAAGGCTTGTTGATACCTAGCTGAATACGATAATGCACATAATATCTGGTGCAATCAGATCTACTCCAGTTTATTGGCTTCCACTGTTAACCAGTATAATGCCTCTTGATCTACGCAGATGTACTGCCCTTATGAGTGAATTCCACAAGATCTCCAGGAATTCTAACCTACCCTTGCATAGCGACCTGCCACTTTTAAATCGTAAGAGACTGAAATCACGCCATCCAACTCTGTTGTGATGCTGCTGATATGGTTGCTAAGGATTTAAACCTCTTGAAGAATGGAAGGGTCGGTGGGAAGCAGTGACAGATGTGCACCTGCATAACATTTTCTCAGGTGCTAAACTTCCAAATGGATTCGACCTACCACGCAAGACCTGGACTACTCTCAACAGAATCCGTACCGGCCATGGCCGATGCAGGGATGCTCTCTTTAAGTGGAAGAAGCTGCCTGATCCAGCCAGTGACTGCGGGGCTCCATACCAGACTGTTCACCACATTGTCTGTGAATTCAGGATTGGAGCCTATCACGGCGCCAAAGAGGACTTCCTGGTAGCAACTCCAGATGCAGTGCGCTGGATTGAAGGGCTGGATATTCGGTTGTAAAGACAAACTTAAGTTTCTTGTGTGTCAATATGTACATATGTATATGTAATTTAATTTCATGATATGTCTGTATTAGCCATACGCTAAATAAATAAATAATAATGTTCATTAATCTATGGGAGACCAATGACGTGGAAACCGGAAAACATTATGTGCTATTGCTTCTCATTGAAGTTATAGTATCAGCTGTAGAAGACGAACGTTTAGAATAGCTAAAACCACTTGGGCCATCAGAAGCTGTCCGCCGCCGGTAGCTGAGTGGTCAGCGAGACAGAATGTCAATCCTAAGGGCCCGAGTTCGATTACCGTCTGGATCGGAGATTTTCTTCGCCCGGGGCTGGGTGT
Organism: Schistocerca americana; assembly: GCF_021461395.2. Taxonomy (NCBI): domain Eukaryota; kingdom Metazoa; phylum Arthropoda; class Insecta; order Orthoptera; family Acrididae; genus Schistocerca; species Schistocerca americana. The sequence goes on from NC_060126.1 coordinate 286,494,898, forward strand.
TGTGTTGTCCTAAACATCATCATTTCATCCCCATCGATGTGCAAGTCGCCGAAGTGGCGTCAAATAGAAAGACTTGCACCTGACGAACAGTCTACCCGACCGGAGGCCCTAATCACACGACATGGTATGGTATCGGAAGCTAAAGCTGAGGCGAGGAAATGATTCGGGCAAAGTGGAAGTTGTCTTTCTAGTGGGTGATCTTGAATTTAAGGAATGGTCTCGTATGCTGTTTAAAATGAGGCTGTGATTAACGGTACATTTTAGTTAGGAAGGTAACTCTGTAAATTTCCGACGTATGTTGCTGACGACGGACATGCAATTTACTAACGAATTCATGTGGAAATTAACTGTTTCTGTCCCTTTTAGAGGAAGCTATTACTTCTTTGTGTCCTTACCATCTCGCCGCCATTTTAATATCAGCTACCCACTTCCACTTGAAAGATGCTATTAGACAAATAATGATCTTACTGCGGGACGAACATCGATCCTTTGGTAATGAACTGCAGATGCAACCGAGTGGGATAACGTTGTGGTTAGAACACTGGACTCGCTTTCGGGAGGACAACGGATCAGACCCGCGTCCGACAGTCCTGAATTTACGTTTTCCGTGATTTCCCTAAATCGCTCAAGACAAATGGCGCTTTCCTCGCTTTCCTTCTCCATCCTTCCCCAATTCTTGTTCCCACTCCGTCTCTAATGACCGTCGCCGTCGACAGGATGTTAAACTCTGATCTCCAGCTCCAGTTGCACCGTAAATTATAGTAAAACGTCATCAACAGAGTGAAAATGACACTCACATTAACTCGAACCTACAAAAAATAAATCGAAGTATCTACTTTCAGACAGCGTCCTTGTGAAGGGACATGTAAATAAACTAAAAGCATGTAGAATATTTTGTAAAATTAAGAATGTGAAAAAATAATTATGTTGCAGATTGATACTCAATGTGCAAATGATCCAACTAATCAATGTGTTAGTAACAGACGTGACGGAGCGTGAATTAAAATTGCTGGGTATTAACGTTCTATGTGAAAAAAGCAGACGACAAAATATGAAAAAAAGCAACGGATTCAAACTAGCCAATTCAAACAAATGGGTTTCATTATGTGAACGTCGTAAAGGAGAGTAATAGTGCGAAATTGAAGTACTGACATCTGTCTGGATGCGGTAGGATGACTGGATTAAAAATAACAGATAGATAACAGTTAAGGGGTGTTTGTTGGCACTTGCGAGATTCATCAGAGTTGTCTAATTTACACTCTTCGTGGAAAACTGCATCCTGGATCGTCGATGCGATACGTAAGCAGCAACGAATAGGGCACGTGAACTAGTCATCAACAGCAGCGCAGGCTAAAAGGCTGAAGACAAAGGCCAGTGAGTTAAGAGAGGAGCGTTCTACACCGTCTAACAAAATTTGCATCCCTACGTAACGCGTAACTGGCCATTTTATATCACGAGAGTCAGACTTGTCAGTATAAAAATAGGTGGGGAGTAATGTTGCTAGTAGAGTAACAGTAACAACAAAGTGGGACGGTCAGGAGAGAGCACTGATTTAGAAAGACATTGGATGGCACCTGAGCAACAAATCTATGAGGGTCCCTTCCAAAGTTGCCCATGCCAACTGTTGGTGATGTGACGGTGAAGTGGAAACGCGAATGAACGGCCACAGCGTAACCAAGACCAAACAGATTTCATGTACTAAATGACAGAGTGGGCGATCATTGCGGAACACGATTGTAGAAAATAGCATGAAATCAGCGGAAGGAATCACTCGTGAGTTTCAAATTGCACGCGAGCTTTCGAAATGACTGTTCAGTGGAGTTAAAAGGAATGGAGTACAGTGGTCCAGCAGTTACTCATAAACCACGCTTCTCTGTAATCATGTCCGCCTCCTTAGCTGAGTAGTTACGTGGCACGGGTTCGATTCCCGGCCGGTTTGGAGATTATCTCCGCTCGTGGACTGGGTGTTGTGCTGTCCTCATCATCTTTCATCCTCATCACCGGCACGCGAGATGTCCAATGTGGTGCCGACTGAAATAATACTCGCAATTGGCGGCCGAACTTCCCCGAATGGGGCCTCCCGGCCAGCAATACCATATGATCATTTCATGTCTGTAATCAATGCTAAGTGATGCTGGAGGTGGTGTAGTGAGAGACGCCAGTGGTTTGAGGATGACTGGAAACACGTGATTTGGAGTGACGAATTACACCACACCCTATGACAGTCCAAGGGCAACGGTCTTGCCACAGTGGAAACACCGGTTCCCGTCAGATCACCGAAGTTAAACGCTGTCGGGCGTGGCCGGCACTTGGATGGGTGACCATCCGGGCCGCCATGCGCTGTTGTCATTTTTCGGAGTGCACGCAGCTTCGTGCTGCCAATTAGGGAGCCACTCGACCGAATAGTATCGGCTCCGGTCACAGACAGCCATCATAACGACCAGGAGAGTGATGTGCTGACCACACGCCCCTCCTATCTGCATCCTCAGCTGAGGATGACACGGCGGTCGTATGGTCCCGATGGGCCAATAGTGGCCTGAAGACGGAGTGCTATGACAATCCGATGGAAATGTTTGGGTTTGGCGAAAGTCTGAAGAACGTTATCTCCCTTCATGTGTGGTGCCAACAGTGAAGTTTGGATGAGTTGAAACTATGGTATGAGGTTGTTTTTCTTGGCTAGGGTGTGGGTTTGGTCCACTTATTGCGATTAAGAAAACGCTAAATGAATACATTTCAAAGCATAGTGCTCTTCGTACAGTGGAGGAATAGTTCTGAGACGATATTGCTTTGTATCAGCATGACATTTATTCCTGTCCTAAAGCAGTATCTGTGAGGCAATTGTTTTAGGACAAGAACAGTCCTGAAATGGACTGGGCTGCACAGAGTCGCGACGTGAACGCAGTGGAACACCTTTCGGATGAGCTAGAATCTTGACTTCACTCTATACCACAGCATCCAACATCATTCACAATTAATAAAATATTCGGGGCTATCATGCCGTGGTCGAAAGGATTTCATTTTAAAACCCGACATTTCGTCCCCATCTGCGGAGAACATTTTCAAGGGGGGATCGTAGAATTGTTGAATGTCCGATTCAGACCCTGGGTCGCAACTGACTACAGCAAAATTCCCCTTCCGCGACCTTCCCCGCAGTGGCGTGACATCACATGTTATGGATACGCAAGTGTGACGTCATGCTACTGCGCGGAAGCTCGTAGAAGCAGAATTTTGCTTTAGTGAAAAGCGAGCCAGGGTATGAATCGGACATTCAACAAAGCTACGATTCCCCTTGAAAATGTCCTCCGAAGATGGGGACGAAACGAGTTTCAAAATGAAGTGTCTTCGACTACGACGTAATAGCCTGAAATACTTTATTAATTGTGACAATTCCGGCCGTGAAAGTTTATATTTTAAATCCAACATCATTTCCTCCTCTGGTTCTGCTCTTGAGGAAGAATGGGCTGCCATTCTTCCACAGATATTCAGACACCCCGTTGAGAGTGTCCCCAGCAGCTGTTCTAAAAGTGAAGATTTGTAGCACCTCATATTAATGTCCATTTTTAGGTGTCTGGTTACTTTTGATCAGATAGTGCACATATCGTCAGGCAATGGTGACGCAGATTATCGCAGTTAGCGGCATCTCAAGTCTTTTGCTGCAGAACTATCAACAGCATGACAACGAATAACAACGGCACTCACCTCACTGCTCCTGTTCTCATCAATGAAACAGATCCAGCACTTTTTAAAGAGCTTTCAGACCTCACTACTGGAAAAGAAACTTGAGGCGAAAAGAAAATTACCATAATAATAAATGAGAATAAGATTAATCTAGCTGTAGAAATATAAATGCCCAAGGGGCTAGTGCTCAAATACTATCTACTTAAGCTGATGTAGAATAATACTAACAAGCTTAGGTAAGGAACAATGCAAGAAAAAATAGCAAATACTTAAGAAAGATACAGGAAAGAAGCAAAAGTTCAGAAGTCAGAAAAAGTACTCAATTAGGTAAGAAAAAAATAAAAAAATTAGATTGTCACGAATCTTGTGAGATTACAATTATAACAATAAACAGAAACATAGGTAGAAGAGAAATACAGGTTTAATCTGACTAAAGTAAGGAAATAAATAACATCGAAATTAGGTTTATGGAGAATACAGGGAGAAGTAGCCAGGTAAATTAAAATTCGGTATGATATAAATAGGAAAGCTGTATGAATACGAAACGAAATTTGAAGAGACATGTATTACAAAAAAAGGAGTTTGAGTACAAAAAGCGTAGCGATTTCGAGCAATGAGGTGTGAGGAATGTAATCAGAATTTAATCACTTAAAACCAAATGGAGTGAGAGGAGTCGGAAAGTTCAAGTGCAGCTGAGCCAGGAGGAGTTGGAAATTACTTTCTTACCGCAAATATCGCAGTTTTTCAGTTGATTGCGCAGCCTCCCTGCCGCTATATTTTGCAGTTTCTTAATTCAAATAATTTTCTTTGCGGCGATCGGATGTGGGTAAGAGATGGTTAAAAGAGAGAACACGTTTCGTGTGAAATGTGATCGTGTCACCTAATTAAAAACAAATGTAAGTTCCTCTATTTTAATTGCTAAAGATTGCTTTAAAAGAATAACTGTTCATATCATGTTCTTTGTATATCGTGCTTGTAAGTAATATACACTCTAAGAGAAAGAAAAAAGACGCACCAGGATGAGGTTATGCAAACTGGCGACAAATTGGTGTCCATACAGGTATTGACGAAAAATGCTAAACAGGTAACTTTGACGGCCGATGGATAAATGTGTGATGCTGTGGCGCAATTTCACTACGCAGCTGGCAATGAGAGGAAACAGGGGAAATGTCGCTACCGGGGCATAAAGTTCTTCCGAATTTTAGTCTGTTTACAGGAAGCACGCGTCGCAGACACTTGAGTGAACACTATATGCCGATATCAGCATTTGGGAGAGAACATGTAGTTGGGTTCAAAGAGGTCAGATTTAGTAATCGGTGAATGGCTCGACATTTGAATAGGAGCGACGCCACCATTCGAGAATGCTGGCAGGAATGGGTGAACCATGGCGAACAGCATCAAGCCGTCGACCTGGAGAGAGTTAGTTATTTGATGCGTGTTCCATTGATCAATGGCACGGTACGGTAGCCGTTATGATGTGGAACGTCTCAAGTGCACAAGTAATGCACATATGGATTAAGTTTTTTTAATATATATGTATTACAATACAGAGTTAAAGATTAATATTCCTGTTATTTACCCCATTTCCTTAAATGGCACAAATGCATATACTGTATGATTTATTTATTCCTATTCAAGAATTCATCTATGGTATAGAAGGAGTTGTCAAGGAGATATGATTCCAATTTATTTTTGAAGCTATTGCTGCTGTCTGTCAGACACCTTATTTCATCTGGTAATTTGTCGAACATTTTTATAGCAGCATATTTTACCCCTTTCTGTGCCAAAGATAGGTTGAGCAAAGGATGGTGTAAGTCATTCTTTTTTCTGGTATTATGATCATGAATATCACTGTTGTTTTTAAGCTGGTCCATGTTGTTGAGAACAAATTTCATTAGTGGGTAGATGTATTGTGAGGGTGTTGTAAGAATTCCCAATCTTTTAAAAAGATGCCTACAAGATGTGCGACTATGAACCCCACACATTATTCTAACCACTTTCTCTTGAGCAGTGAATTCTTTTTGTCTAAGTGTTGAGTTACCCCAAAATATTATTGCGTATGACATCAGAGGGTGAAAGTATGCAAATTATGTTAGCTTACTAATTTCTATATCCTCATAATTGGTAATTATTCTGATCGCAAAAGTTGCTGAACCTAGTCGCTTTAGGAGATCCAAAATATGAATTTTACAATTAAGGTTCCCATCTATATGTACACCCAAAAGCTTAGTATGCTCTACCCTGTCTACTTCTGTTGATGCTTTATGTTTATTGAAGGAACTGTACTTTTTGTAACAGAAAATTAGATGTAATGTGTTTTTTCAAAGTTTAGAGCAAGCCCTTTTGCAGAAAACCAATTAATGACTTTTCCAAAGGCTTTATTTGTATCATTTTCAATTGGACTTTCTTTTACTGGATTAATAATGATGCTTGTATCATCAGCAAACAGTGTCAGTTCAGCTTCCTGTTTCAGATACGAAGGGAGGTCGATCACATATATCAAGAGCAGAAGGGGACCCATGATTGAATCCTGTGGAACAGTAATGTAATTTCACCCCAGTTAGATGAAGTGGCAAACTTATTTCAATCGCTTGACCCATATAAGGAAACTTTGTGCTTCCTGTTCTGTAGGTATGACTTAAACCACTCATATGCTATTTCATTTATACCATAGAATTGTAATTTCTGTAACATAATGTCATGGTTCACACAATCAGATGCTTTGGACAAGTCACAGACGGCAGAACGTGAGGACCGTGAAAATGTCAGGATGACACTCTGAGCCACGCATTCGTCGTTATCGTCTATCCGACATGCAAGCAGAAAGGCGACTGAATTCACGGCGTCCCTTGCGCCGCCTACCATTGACCTGCGTACACTAACAAGTACGTCTGTAGTTGTGTCGGACACATTCGGCCTGAAATCGCATTGGGAGTAAAATTGCCTTCACTGATGAATCCCGCTTCGAACTGAGCCCCAGTGATCAGCGAAGAGTGTCTCGAGACGCCCCAGACATCGTTCGGATACCAACCTCACTGTCGCCCGCCATACAGCCCGAGAATCAGGAATGATGGTCTGGGGGTTCATTTCATTTCATAGCAGGATCCCAAGCGTGGCGGTGCGTCGACGATATCTTACGCGCCGTATTGCTCTTCATGGCAACTCACCCTGGACTTTCATTCCGGGAAATGTAATGCGTGCCCGCCCATGGCGATAGTTTCTACTCTTTAACCTCTTGTTTGCCAAAACCTACCTTGGTCAGAAAGGTAGCCGGATCTATCTCCAGATGAGAATGTGTGGAGCATTATGGAAAACGCATTCCAACCAGCTCGGCATTTTTAAGACCTAACGTTTCGACTGGACACAATTTGGAACGATATACCCCAGGAGGACACCCAAAACTCCATCAGTCAATGCCAAGCCGTATAACTACGAGCATAAGAGCCGGAGGTGGACCAATGCGTTATTGATCCGCTCAATTTCTGAATCTCTTTATCTAGGATAAATGATATAATTTTCTGAAATAGTAATCACTTCTTTGTCTGTCCTTATATCAATTTCCGTCCCATTAGGATAATTCATTTGCGGTGTGTCTTAGAGTGTACCTTCTAACGTTGGGTAGACCCAACTATGCTCACTACCAGCTAAATTTAATTCCGATTTCAGATTTAATTTTCTCGTTGCATCGCTTTTCCAAATTAATCATGCAACGACAACTCATGGTAGCCTGAATAATTGTCAGGTAATAACGCAACCAGCCACCGTATGATGCTGTCCAAGAATGATGATAACCGATTAGTCCGTTGTTTTCGTGTGTAATTATGCGCTTCGTCCACGAGTAAGCCGATTAATCACTTGCTGTTCTCCTACCATTCGTTGTAAAATCTCCAAACAAGTATTTTGTCAACCACTAAAATCAAACTTTTGGTGCGAGTTAACTGGTAACAACCGCTCCACAGGAAATCTGAGCTACTGCCCTCACGTCGCATAGAGGCGACAGTGTCTCCTGCTGGAAAAGGCGCGCTCAGCCTCGAATGTTCTGAAGAACCAGCGATACTTAAGGGGTACGATAGACTGTGTCATGCCACTGTCGACAGTGCCCTTTGCAACTGAAAACAACTCGCCCTCTAGTATTTATAAAGTGTAGCAAAATGGAAGTTTGGCCTCGCCTTTTTGTTACACCCTATGTTAAAGAATAATATGTATGTGCCTTCCTCTCCACGTGCACTGAGAAAATAAAACTGTTTAATAGGAAACGACTTGAATCGTGAAGGAAAACACAGAGCTTGCAGAGTAACAAATAGGTTTACAACGTACCGAGAATTTGAACTTCCATTTATCGAGCAGCTTTTCGCAAAAACCGAAGGAACTGGCAGCCAGTCATGAGTTCACACTAGGAATAAGACAGTGGTTCTCGATATTTTCCCAGCGTAAAGAGTATTCCATGCATGGTGGATCTAGACGCTTGCAAACACAGGTGTGGGTGGGCTTACGATGAAGGAGTCCTGCTTTCTGCAGCATCTGATTTCTGTCCAGGAGAAAATAAAATTTACTATGGAAACGGAGAAGGGAACCGTGGCATTCCGTTTACCGAAAGCCCACGTAAACAGACTTTCATTAGCAGTTGTCTAACTGCTACCACCCATCACTGATTGCCACGCGGGGTAGCCTCGCAGTCTTAGGCGTCTTGCCACGGTTCGCGCGGCTCCCCCCTTCGGAGGTTCGAGTCCTCCCTCGAGCATGGGTGTGTGTGTTGTCCTTAGCGTAAGATAGTTTAAATTAGTGTAATTAGTGTGTAAGCCTAGGAAACGGTGACCTCAGCAATTTGGTCCCATGGAACTTACCACAAGTTTCCAATTTTCTATCACTAATTATGGGTGTCCTTCGAACGTTGCTGCACCGGGCACATGTTGTGCCTGATGGAGACAGCCTTATAAAGGAGCCAGAACACCCACAATCGTCAAAGATAATGGATATTCTCCACATCAAATCAGTATAGCTTTAAGGAGGAAGGAACTAGCCACAAGTGTAAGAGGAGAAGGAGAGGTTAGAGTCCGGGGGGTTCCTCCCGCACGTCGGCAATATGTCACAGAAATTAGGCAGAATCCTAAGGAAACATCACGTCAGAGTAATCTTCCGCCCACTTACAAAGAGTTGTACTCTTCTCGGTTCGGCAAAGGACGATCTGGGATAGGGGAGGCTGGACTCTACTGAATACCTTTCCAGTGTGGCAAAGTCTACATAATCAGACAACGTGGACAGTGTGTGAAATATGCGATCAACATAGACACCACACTCGCCTTTCGCAGCTCAGCAATTCAGCCGTAGCCGAGCATTGTATCTCTACAGGACATTCCATAGATTATTCTGACACGGAACTCTTGACTTCGACGAGACCCTTGTGGTACTCAGTTATTAAGAATCAGTGGAAATTCATTTAGAGCAAGATACTGATCGTGACGCCTGCTTTCAACTGGATAAGACGTGGGAACCGGTGATTTATTTAATTTCTTCCGAAATAAAACATTTTATGACTTATGACAAGTCTAGCAACAATTAATTTTATCAAGTGTAGCATATGAATTGTAACTCTGCGAGTGCGCATTCCAACAGACAGCACACATGTAGTATCAACATTATGCACGCGCCTGCGCACCGTAAATTGAAAATTAGTCGAAGAGTGCGCGAAACTCGTCAGAGGTCGCTTATGTAGTGGCTGCCTTTACACACGAATCTCAAGGCCAATTTTTCGTATAAAGTTAGAGATGTGAACTAGCAATCTCCAATGCAAAACACTCACCTGAAGATGTCTGAATGGTTGTCAGACGACATATCTTGGCAAGTAGTCGACGTTGCCCGACTACAATCCGGAAACTCTATGGAATATGAATAAGACTGTCGTTCGGTGCAAGTTGTGGGACATCCAGTATATTAAATCTAAAGAGGCCTAAACTCCCCTTCGGGTCATCAGTCAATAGTTCCACGTGCCCTTATTCCATGACACACTGCAGGGGTAGTCCAGAACCGTGCGTGTACACCACTTATCCTCTAGCCTGCCAAATACTGGGGAAGAAAATACCTTCCACATTAGGATTCGGACTTGCCATGTCGGTGTACGACACATTCTCAAGGGTCTTCAAGACGGACAACGGTTTCTTCACTAGCGTAATACACTCTTTGCGGGACATCTACAACTGTTAATAAAATTTCTCGTGATGAATAAATCAGCTCCATTTGTACATGATGAATCCTTGATTTGAAAAATCGTACATACGACCCGAGTTTCAGGATCTGAATCACAATTTCAGGTGCTTGACTGGGTATGAGAAAGTCGAACCAGTCAAGTACAACTAGAGCGGATATTAACATGATAAGAACGTTTCATCACTATTTTGCAACGGAGTGTCCAGCTTTCCTACGGCCGTCTGTACACCATCCCACACTTCCACCACCTTCTAGTCTTTGCTTTGGTATGAACTCACTTGCCATTGGCCTAGCGATTTCAGTTCTTTTCATCCATCAGTTATCCGCTTACTTCTTGTTGTGTATCTGGTGGTACTTTATTTGATCTATGAAAGAAGGAAGTACAGAAAGGCTCAGAGAAATTCAGAAATACAGAAATACAAGTCACTTAGGAACGAAATAAATAGGAAGCGCATGGAAGCTAAGGAATCATAGCTGCAGAAAAATGTGAAGATATCGAAAAACAAGAAGAAACAGGAGTCGATAAGGAAGAGATAGAGGATCTGGACCGGAATTTAAAAGAGCTTTGGAAGACTTAAGATCAAATAAGGCAGAAGGAGTAGATAACATACTATCATAATTTCTAAAATCATTGTGCGAAGTAGCAACAAAAGGACTATACAATTTGGTGTGTAGAATGTATGAGTCTGGTGACATACCGAGTTTTCGGCTAAACATCATCCACGCAATTACAAAGACTTCAAGAGCTGCCAAGTGCTACATTTACCGCACAATCATCTTAACAGCTCATGCATCGAAGTTGAGGACAAGGATAATGTACAGAAGAATGGAAAAGAAAATTGAGGATCTGTTAGGCGATGATCAGTTCGGCTTTAGGAAAGGTAAAGGCATCAGGAGGCAGTTCTGATGCTGCGATTGCTAATGGAAGCAACTCTAAAGAAAAATCAACGCTCGTTCATAGGATTCGTCGATCTGGAAAAAGCGTTCGACAATGTTAAATGATGCAAGATGTTCAAAATTCTGATGAAAACAAGGGTAAGCTATAGAGAGAACAGGTAATATACACATTTACAAGAGCCAAGAGAGAATAATAAGAGTGGAAGACCAAGAACAAAGTGCTCGGATTAAAATAAGAATGTAGTCTTTCGCCCCTATTGTTTAATCTGTACATCGAAGAAGCAATAACGGAGATGAAATAAAAGTGCATGAGTGGAATTAAATTTCAAGATGAAACGATATCAGTAATAAGATCGTTGACTACATTGTTGCCCACAGTGTAAATGAAGAAGAATTACATCATCTGCTGAATGAAACGAATAGTCTAATGAGCACAGAACATGGATCGAGAGTAAATCGAATAAAGGCAAAAGTAATGAGAAGTAGCAGAAATGAGAACAGCGAGAAACTTAATATCAAGATCGATGGCCACGAAGTAGATGAAGTTAAGGAATTCTGCTACCTAGGCACCAAAATAACCAATGACGGAAGGAGAGAGGAGGAAATGAAAAGCAGACTAGCACTGGAAAAAGAACATTTCTGGCCAAGAGAAGTCTATTAGTATCAGACATAGGCCTTAATATGAGGAGAAATTTCAGAGAATGTACCGTTATCGCGCAGCATTGTATGATAGAAATGTGGGCTATGGGGAAAACAGGAACATGAGAGAATCGAAGTATTTGAGATGTTGTGCTTCAGCAGAATGTTGAAAATTAGGTAAACTGATTAGGTAAGGAATGAGGAGCTTTTCCTCAGAATCGGGAGGAAAGAAGTATTTGGAAAGCACTGACAAGAAGAAGATTTTAGGACCTCTGTTAAGATATCATGGATTAACTTCCATGGTATTAGAGGGACTGTAGAAGGTAAAAACTGTAGAGAAAGTCAGAGATTGGATACATCCAACAAATAATTGAAGACGTACGTTGCAAGTGGTACTCTGAGTTTAAAAGGTTGGCACAGACGATGGGCCGCATGAAACCAGTCAGAAGGCTAAGCGTTTCAGAATAAAAACAGTTTTGGTTCCGAAATTATTCAATATCAGTGACTTGTTTCATCCTTTCTAAGCATCTTCAGATTGCATAAAAGTAGCTTGATATGTAACACATCCTGCATAAAGCCATGAAAAATGGACGCAAACAGTTACTTTTGCCATATCGGTGTAGGACACCACTTCAACAGTCTCCATGACAAGTAAAGGCCTATTCACTTGTTTGCAATGGGGTGTACAACTTTCCCACTCCTACGGCGGTTTTTACAGCCTCCGCCGACTCTACACTTGACTTCACTATGAACTCCCTCGTCGTTGGTCGAGCGAGTTCGACTCTTCTCATCCGTTGGTTACCTACTTATTTCTGTTTTTGTATCTGGTTGTGGTGACTTATGGCTACCCAGACTGCCAGATATTCAAGATCAAAATGTCTTTCAATGCTGCTACACTCTTCGTTACCAGAAAGGATGTTGTTCACCAGTACGCCTTGTAGAGTAATATCGAGCGGAGTTTGCAAGTGATAGTGAGGGCAGAGAAGTCGCTGTCCGGTGGATTCACCGGACCCATGTTGGTACGACAGCCTCAGGTGCTACCGAAAGGTCACCAGGGACGAAGGTCTTTTATAAATACTGACAGGAGGCCGTTAGTCGAGGACGACGGCTGGTGTTGCGCAAGAACGCGCCGTGTCATCCGAAGAGGCTTTCGCCGGACACGCAGCATCCTCTCGGCGACGACGCAATGTGAGCGGCACGCGGCTCAGAGGTGCGTCTAGCCATCGTCTGCCGCCTTGCACGTGGCTCTAACGGCACCGGCCGTAGCCACTCATAGACCGTGGGCTGCGCCCCGTACTTCGAGGAACTCATTGCAATAAGCTTACTAAGCTCACCTACTCACAGAGTACAATGCCTCACAAAAAAAGTGAAGCATCAGCAGGGAAGTAGGGAACGAAATAAAAATTCACTAGTTGAGAGGTATGTGATGTTATGTTAGTGATTACAAAATGGAGTCAAATTTACAAAGAACTTGGGCGTCACGGTGACGTTGTGCCTCCTCTGGCGCTGTTGCATGCATTTACTGGATTGGCAAAAGTGTCAAAAAACCTTGCCCTCTGTCCTGAGGCAAGGTCCCCCATCGCTTCTGCAACGGAGCCTTGACATGCTAGATAGTGGCACTGGGAGGGATTTGACGTCCGAGATGCATAAACCTCTTATCAGGGACAAATCTGGGGATCTTATTGCCAACAGGAGGACCTCAGTGCCATGCAGCCTTTTCATAGAGACTCGTGCCAACTGTCAATGTGCACTGTCCTGTTGAAAAAGGGGACCACTCTACTCTCGCAAGAGAGGTAATAAAGGAGGAACCAAAATTCCCATGACGTACCATTTTGCCATCAGAGTTCCCTCAATTAGCACCAGCTGTAAGCTCGAGTCATACCCGATGGCTGACCACTCCGTGACCACAGCAGTAACAACGGTAGGTCCCTCGAAAACACTGGAAGAATAGGACTTCTACGGTCACCGCCATTCTCACCAAAGGTAATCATCTAGAATAGTGCAAGAAAAGTGGTTCATTGCAAAACGCAGTGCAAAACTATTCATCAGTGGTCGATGTTTGCCGCTCACGGCAATACTCCATGGTGTTGACGACACCCTATGCGTGGGGCGCTAATTCCCTAGTCCCAATACTGCAAGTCTCTGACCTGTCGTGTGGGATGACAAGGAATGTTGCATTGAGCCTACCATGAGGCTATGCTGAAAAGTGATGCCTCCCAATTTTTTATTCTTTTCTCATTATCGGTTGGCGCATTACATGTTATGCCAACGGCCTTGCAGCAGAGGTAACACCGGCTCCCGTCAGATCACTGAAGTTAAGCGCTGTCGAGATGGGTTAGCACTTGGATGGGTGACCGTCCGGTCTGCCGAGCGCTGTTGGCAAGCGGTGTGCACTCAGAACTTGTGAGGCAAACTGAGCAGCTACTTGAGAAGTAGCGGCTCTGGTCTCTGAAACTGACATACGGCCGGGAGAGGGGTGTGCTGACTACATGGCCCACCATATCTGCATCCAGTGTCGTCTATGGGCTGAGGATGACACGGCGGCCGGTCAGTACAGTTGGGCCTTCATGGCCTGTTCGGGAGGAGAGAAGAGTTTTACATGCCATGCGCATGTCAAGTTTTTATTCTTTTCTCATTATCGGTTGGCGCATTACAAGCCGTGCACATGACGACTTTCCAGTTTCGCAGATCCAAGTTTCAACCCTCTGCCGCTAGATGGCTCCGAATTGTAGGGTGTAACATGGCGCTGTGTCACGTAACTATGTCCGTGTGTGAGAAACAGAGTGCTGTAATCGGGCTTTTAACCCCAGATAACCTGCCATCCATTGAAATCCATAGAAGAATGAAAGCTGTTTACTGCGATAATTGTATCGACATCAGTATTGTGCGACATCTGAAACAATCTGACGCCTTGGGTTCACTGTCAACGATTATCGTCCATACAGTGCCGACTTAGGCCCATCCGGTTTCCACCCTTTTCAAAACTTGTAGAACACCTTCGAGGACTTCACCTCAATAGTGATGAAGTGATGCGAGCAGAGGTGAAGTTGTGGCTCCGTCAACAAAATCAAACATTCTACAGTGGCGTTATCAACAAACTGGTCTCTCGCTGGGAGAGAAGTGTTCGTCGCAGGGTGACTACGCTGAGAAGTAAATCTGTAGACATGAAGAATAAAGATGTAGAATATTAATAATGTGCGTTGTCTTTAAAAAGCCTGAAGAGTTATCACATAAGAAGTCGGAGACATGACGTTTCGTCACGCCGTCGTACTTGCTTTCGGCTGGCTGCCACAGCTGTGTGTTTGGTACACAATACAGCGATTGTTCCTGGTGGTGCGCAGACCTGGTTGCTCGGAATCTTAGCGACGAGTATGACTGCTGTCACCTTCCCGTGTAGTCCAGCGTTTGCGACACTCTCGCATCAGAATGCCCCACAAATCTGGATATTGCACGATTCGTCCAGTCGGCCCAAAGCCTTTTCTGTCATGCGTTCATAGCGCTGTCTCACACTAGTACGTGGCATAATGGTCACTCGACATAGAACGTTATTCACGTCCCTTACATATCCCACCAGACCTGGTAACAACACTAAACACGAATGAAACTAATGCACTCTGATGGCCGTTGCACCTGGCACAGAGAACTGCAACTCTAATCGTTTACATACCGGCCAAAACTGCGTACGTGTGCGATATTACACTGACATCCGTTTCTGTCTTCTGAGTGCTTCAGTCTTTTTTTTTTCATGCAGTCGGGTTAGTTACCCCCTTCAACCGAGCACGCTAGTCGCTTTACAGCTTTGTAGATGGTGTATAGGTGTTACCGACCGGTCACTAGTCTCTTCACCGCTGACTACGTCACGGTAGTGAGGCGGTGAGTATTCGCAAGTCGTTTGTATGGAACCAGCGCAATAAGTGTGGTCGACATCGAGGCGTGACAATAACAGCAGAGGAGCTATACTGATAGAACGTGCACAAGGGCACACCATGAATTCTCCCGATCTATTAGTATATCAACGCGGTATCAGACTTGTGTTCTAGGAACGGTTCGGCCTGGGATCTCATTGGCTGAAGTAGAATTGCCTTCAGTGATGAGTCTCGCTTCGATGTCCAGCGACGACGTGTCTAGAGACAGCCTATAAAAGCGATGGAGTACCTATCTAATCTCTCCCGCCAAAGCACCCGACAACCAGGACTACACTACTGGCCATTAAAATTGCTACACCAACAATAAATGCAAATGATAAACGGGTATTCATTGGACAAATATGTTATACTAGACCTGACATGTGATTAAATTTTCACGCAATTTGGGTGCATAGATCCTGAGAAATCAGTACCCATAACAATCACCTTTGGGCGTAACAACGGCCTTGATACGCTTGGGCATTGAGTCAAACAGAGCTTGGATGGCGTGTACAGGTATAGCTGCCCATGCAGTTTCAACACTATACCACAGTTCATCAAGGGTAGTGACTGGCGTATTGTGACGAGCCTGTTGCTCGGCCACCATTGACCAGACGTTTTCAATTGGTGAGAGATCCGTAGAATGTGCTGGCCCGGGTAGCAGTCGAACATTTTCTGTATCCAGAAAGTCCCGTACTGGAACTGCAGCATATGGTCGTGCATTATCCTGCTGAAATGTAGGGTTCTGCAGGGATCGAATGAAGGGTAGATCACGGGCCGTAACACATCAGAAATGTAACGTCCACTGTTCAAAGTGCCGTCAATGCGAACAAGAGGTAACCGAGACGTGTAACCAATGGCACCCCATACCATCACGTCGGGTGATACGCCAGTATGGCGATGACGAATACACGCTTCCAACGTGCGTTCGCCGCGATGTCGCCAAACACGGATGAGACCATCATGATGCTGTAAACATAACCTGGATTCATCCGAGAAAATGACGTTTTGCCATTCGTGCACTCAGGTTCGTCGTTGAGTACACCATCGCAGGAGCACCTCTCTGTGACGCAGCGTCAAGGGTAACCACAGCCATGGTCTCCGAGCTGATGGACCATGCTGCTGCAAACGTCGTCGAACTGTTCGTGCAGATGGTTGTTGTCTTGCAGACGTCCCCATGTGTTGACTCAGGGATCGAGACGTGGCTGCATGATCCGTTACAGCCATGCGGATAATATGCCTGTCATCTCGACTGCTAGTGATCCAAGGCCGTTGAGATGCAGCACGGCGTTTCCGTATTACCCTCCTGAACCCACCGATTCTGCTAACAGTCATTGGATCTCGACCAACGCGAGCAGCAATGTCGCGATACGATAAACCGCAATCGCGATAGGCTACAATCCGACCTTTATCAAAGTCGGAAACGTGATGGTACGCATTTCTCCTCCTTAACACGAGGCATCACAACAACGTTTCACAGGCAACGCCGTTCAACTGCTGATTGTGTATGAGAAATCGGTTGGAAACTTTCCTCATGTCAGCACGTTGTAGGTGTCGCCACCAGCGCCAACCTTGTGTGAATGCTCTGAAAAGCTAATCATTAGCATATCACAGCATCTTCTTCCTGTCGGTTAAACTTCGCGTCTGTATCACGGCACCTTCGTGGTGTAGCAATTTTAATGGCCAGTAGTGTAAAAACCTGGGCTGTCATATATTTTCATAGCAGGACCACATTGATTGTCGTCCGCAGCTCGTGGTCTAGTGCCTAGCGTTGCTGCCTCTAGATCACGGAGTCACGGGTTCGATTCCCAGCCCGATTGGGGATTTTCTCTGCCCGGGAACTGGGTGTTTGTGTTGTCCTCATCATTTCGTCATCATCATCATCATGTGTGACAGTGGCCAGATTGGACTGCGTTAAAAATCGGACTGTGTAAAAACTGAGACTTTGTACCGTCGCTGATGACAACGCAGTTGAGCGCTCCACATAACAAACATTATCATCACATTGATCGTAATCGGCGTCACCCTTACAGCACAGCTGTACGTCGACGATGCTCTACGCCCAGTTTTGTTGCTCTTCGTGGCCGGCCTGAGTGGCCGAGCGGTTCTAGGCGCTAAAGTCTGGAGCCGCGTGACCGCTACGGTCGCACGTTCGAATCCTGCCTCGGGCATGGATGTGTGTGATGTCCTTAGGTTAGTTACGTTTAAGTAGTTCTAAGTTCTAGTGGACTGATGACCTCAGCAATTAAGTCCCATAGCGCTCAGAGCCATTTGAACCAATTTTGCTCTTCATGCCCTGTATGTAGATGTAGAAGTGATCCTGGCCTTGCATTTCAGCAAGATACTGGCCGCTCACACGTGTCGAGACTTCGTAGTGCTTGTCTTTGTGCTTATCACCCGAGCTTGGCCAGCAGTGTGCCGGATCTATCCTTAGTTGAGAAAGTTTGGGGGTACCATGGGCAGGCCCTCAAACCAGCTCGAGATTCTGACGATCTAACGCGCTAATTGGACAGAATTTGGCTCAATATTTCTCGGGAGGACATCAACCAACTGTGTCCTTGTATGCCAAGCAGTATAACCGCTTGCATAAGGGGAGAAGGTGGACCAAGGCGTTATCGATTTGTTCAATCTGTGAAGCTTTTTCTCTTGAATAAATGCTCCATTTTTTTCTGAAATTGTTATCATTTGTCTGTCAGTACACCTACCATATATTTCGGTGGATAAGACGACCTTCAGATAAGACGAAGTATAAATTTTCGTCAGAGATGTATAGTTTTACCATATGCCCGTCCTATAAGACGATCCCCATCAACGGCGTGCAAATTTAGTTTAGAACAGTGATCACCTTGTTAATAATACGTGCACAGATTCGGGTAATGACCTTGAGTATTTATGTAAGCGTCGTATAGGCTGTTTAGTTTTGCGGACGTACCCGCTCTGTGCCATTAAATAACTGGTACGGTTGCTCACGTCTTAAAGCAAAAGCAATCTTCAGCAATGTTATAATGTCGCCCGTAGAAGCACGTGCCGAATAACGAAGTCATATGAGGCATGAGGCAAAAATACCACTTTTCACTATTATGTTGCGTGTTCAAACAGTTTGTACTGTACGTGTAATCGGCCCAAAATTTGTAACGTATGTACCTAATGGTGAAACCAGCAAACAGACGCAAATATGAACAAAAATTCAAATTAAAGGTCGAAAAACAGGCTGAAGAAGTGGACAACCGTGTTTCAACAAGGGGTTTCGATATAACAGAGAAGAGATTGGCGAAAGAATGAAGATGCTATTAAAAATGCCGATGAAAAGTGTTTTATGAAGAGGGGAATAGCTTTCTTGCCAGATTTAGTAAATAGTGTTGAAGAATGGGTACAAGAACAGAGTCAGAATTGTTATGCTGTAACAGGAAATATGACTAGGACTTAAGCAGCGAAGTGGGCACGAGCCAAGCCAGAGCACGCCCAAGAATTTACAGTAACAGTATTTTGGTGTAGTCGTTACATGAACAGAAAAACTCTGGTAACACCGCAGAAAACAAAAATTGCTCAGAAGTTACAAAAGGTCTTGACCACAAAGTAACGAGTTCTCGCAAGTGTTTTATTCGCATGAGGCAAAAATAACAGTTTTCACTATTTCATGTTGCAAATATGGATGGAACACCAATGGACTTCGATATGATAAGCAATGAAACTGTTTAAACAAAAGGCGTAAAAACTGTTCAAGTCAGAAGAACAGGCTACGAGAAGACTAAGTTTACAATAGTATTAACATGCGTTGCAGATGGAACAAAGTTATAAGCTATGGTCATTTTCAAGCGGAAAACCATTCCTAGAATAAAATTTCCACCAGGCATTTTTGTGCATTTTCACAAAAAGTGATGAATGGACGAGAACTGAGTATAATTGTAGATGAAAAGTGTGTGACCAAGGCAACTCTTCGAAATCCACCAAGTTTGTTGGTGTGGGATATGTTTCGCAGTCACATAACTGAGAATACCAAAAATCACACAGTACAAAACAATACAAAGCTTGCTGTCATACAGAGTGGTTTGACTTCAGTGCTACAACCTTTAGACGTCTCTCTGAATAAAGCATACAAAGACCATATGCGTGAACTGTTGGATGATGAGCGGCGAAAAATTTTCGGAAACAGTGTTCAAATCCTTCACGAAGTGTGGGATTTCCAGTGCTATGGATGGCAATGAGGACGATTTCTTATTGGATACTGCTGACGAAGCGGAAATCGATTCACAAGGTGCAGAATGGGACCCATATGGCGGGCTTCTCAACAACGAAAAATGGCTCTGAGGACTATGGGACTTAACTTCTAAGGTCATCAGTCCCCTAGAATTTAGAACTATTTAAACCTAACTAACCTAAGGACATCACACACATCCATGCCCGAGGCAGGATTCGAACCTGCTACCGCAGCGGTCACGCGGT
This sequence comes from Schistocerca americana, assembly GCF_021461395.2. Taxonomy (NCBI): domain Eukaryota; kingdom Metazoa; phylum Arthropoda; class Insecta; order Orthoptera; family Acrididae; genus Schistocerca; species Schistocerca americana. Next base: position 286,514,664 of record NC_060126.1, read on the forward strand.
TCCAGACTGTAGCGCCTAGAACCGCACGGCCACCCCAGCCGGCTCATCAACGAAAGTGAGGATGTACTTGAGCTGCTTCTTTCCTTAGATGATGATTGTGAGGATTTTGCAGCGTTTTAAATCCCTTGGTGAGTGATTTATTTTCTTTTATTACGGTTTAATTGATATAATTTTCATGCTATTGTTTATTTGGCGTATAGAGTACCTCTTTTTATACTGCCGAAATATACGGAACATCACATCTACCGAATCCGTCGTTTCCGAAACCGAGCTTGTGCTGAGTGTCTAATGACGTCATGAACTGGACCTTACATTCTGGCCTTTCTTCCTTCTCAAGTTCAAAAATGCATGAAAATACTGAGGCAAAGTAATCCTTCGATTTCTGTTCAGCCATTGTATAAAAGTCGATTTAATGTTTCAGACTGCGGTCCACGCACTTAAGGAGTCTCACATATCCCTTAACGAGATCCTCGTCCAGGCCTTGAAGGCCAAAGAGATGTCTACCGAGTGCCGACTCATCCTTTGCCTTGCGGCGTCATGCAGATGCGGTATGAAGGGGAATGTGGTTAGCACACCACTCTCCCGGCCGTTTTGCCGACTTGCCAGACCGTGGAGCCCTACTTATCATACATGTAGCTCCTCATTTGGTACCATGAGGCTGAGTGTACCTCGTACCAGGCCCTCCTCCAAAGAAAAATCCTTCGTCGGTATCGGTAATCGAACCCAGAACCTTCGCATAGCAGCCATCCTCTCTGAAGACTCAGATGCGGAGGTAGACTACATATCCTGTAGGACCATCTAAATAAGTACAATTAGGACTTACCAAAAGTAGGTTTCTTCATTTGTCATGATGTCATTATTTTAGAAGGAGAATTTTATGTGACAGTTCATTGGTGATAAAGTATTTTTCTGAAAATAGTACTTCCAGGGCTTTTCTATTTTCTTTATTTCTATTGTATTGACCAAGGTGTTTTCCATAATATACCGTCTTTGGCGTTTAGCATAGATATGAGATGCAGTTTACGATTACTGCAGTTTCATCAAATATATGTCAACAAGGTAAGTTCTGCACTCTGAACAAGTGTTGATTGTTGTTACTGTTGTGGTCTCCATTCCGGCGACTAGTTTGATGCAGCTCTCCATGCTAATCCACCCTGTGCAGGCATCTTCATCTACATCTACATCGAAATGACCTATTCTGCAATTCACAAATGAATGCCTGGCAGAGGGTTCATTGAACCACCTTCAAGCTATTTCTCTACCGTTCCACTCTCTAACAGGGCGCGGGAAGAACGAACAGTTAAATCTTCCTGTGCGAGTTCTGATATTTCTTATTTCATTATAATGATCATTTTTCCCTACCGTGGCACTCTCTCCCCTGTTTAGCCATCGTATAAAACGAGCTTCCCTTCTTTGAAACTCTTCGAAGCCCTCTGTCAATCCTATCTGAGGAGGATCCCACAGCACGCAGCAGTACACCAGAGACGACGGACAAGTGTAGTGTAAGCAGTAACTTTAGTAGACCTGTTGCATCTTCTGCCAATAAAACGTAGTCTTTGGTTAGTTCTCCCCACAACATTATCTATTCGATGGTTCCAATTAAAGTTATTCGTACCTATAAACCCTAAGTATTTAGCTGAATTTATTTCCTTTACTTGCTTTAAGAGCCGCATTGGTGCCTTCGAGATGTGGTGTTGGCGGAGAATGCTACGTGTACCTTGGGCACAAAAAGGAACAAATGTTTCAACAGTAGAAGAACTTAAAATCACAAGAAGGTTATCTTCTCGTGTCAACCAAAGATATCTTCAGTTCCTTAGGCACATATTAATAAGGAAAGGCGATGATTTAGAGAAGACCATCGTCCAGGGAAAAACTGAGGGCAGTAGTCCACGTGGGAGAGTAGCAAACAGATGGATCAAGCGAAGAAGATTACGAACCTGTCTCTTCACATCATATTAAGAGAGGCCGAAGATCGCTGTGGAGGGAGACATCTGTCTGAAGTTTCAACTACGAAAGAATGAATGAGGAAATGACGTCACGACACTCAGCAATGAGTAAAACAACTAATGAGAGACCTCCTTTCTAAATTTCCTGTACTTTACCTCTATGGTCACAATTTTTTTTTTTTCATCAGACTACCGGTTTCGGTCTATAATGGCCATCTTCAGATCTATTTTATAAAAGCATATCGTAATATGCTGGAGCCATAGTGGCCATAGTGACAGTTCCATTAATATATATACATACTGGAGTCATAGTGGTCATAGTGACAATTTCACTACGGGTCCAGTATCTTAACATATGTTTTTATAATGCAGTTAACCGGTATCTGATGACTAAAAATTTGTGACCGTAGACGTAAAGTGAAGGAAATTTATGCTATATTCGAGTCACTGTTTTTTTCGCGACAGTGTCGCAGCTTGTGATACTTCCTTTCTGTTTGTGTGATTTATCATGTAACCGAAATTAGTTCCTTTTAGTACTCATGCCGAAGACTTTAAACTTTTCACTATTTACATTCCTCACATAACTACTGCAGCCTATATCCTGTTGAACCTGCTGTATTCAAGCCTTCGTCACTATTTACAATTTTTAACCGGCCCCGACACAAATCAATCCGAATGTCGCCAGTGTTCATCGCCATTTCCCATCCCCCCTTCCCCACAAACACACACACACACACACACACACACACACACACACACACACACACACACACACCATATTTATTTCGATTAATGACGATTCCTTGATGCTCTGGTATGTATCCTGTGAACTACACTCATATTTTACTTAAGTTGTGTAATACATTTATTTTCACAATTCGATTCAATACCTCCTTAATAATTATCCGATCCACCAATCAATTTTCTGTTCATGAAGCAATTCATTTCAAAACATTCTATACCCTTCTTTTCTCAACTGCTTGTTGCTGCCCTCGCACAACGGATACGAAAGTATATTCCTGCCTGTGGAGGTCACACCTCATACTGGTGTTGACGGAGGATATATGTTCCAAATATAACCCTAGCCTAATTTAATACCGGTATGTAATGAAGCTTACAGTAATACGGAACGCTATGGAAAATGAAGGAACTGAAGACGGTATTATGAGAGAATAAGGGTGAAAGTTAAACCTGTCGGCCTGTATTAATGATTGAGAACGAAGCAAAATTTACTAGAGCTCTAACAACATTTATTTTTCAAAAAATAATAGACATAAATTATGCTAAACAAGTTATTGATTGAATACTGTAAACAACTATCAGGTGGTTTAAGACCAAAATGGACAAGGATGGGTGGCAGAAGTGAGACAAGTACTCTGGCCCTAAAAATGTGGATAACGCAATCTGAACTGATCTGACTCTGAGCAGACTTTGATTGCTCAAATCTGCAGAAGTTTCTCTGTATAGATGCAGCTGAGAGCAAGTGACGATTGAGATCTGTACACTCTGACAAGGCCGGAGCGGCAATACGTTACCCTGTTTGGCTCGTGCAGCGATGTAACTTGCAGCTGGCGAGATGTGTTTGGCAGAGGCGTGACGTGAGGTGGCACCTGCGAATCGATTGCGTCCACGAAAGAAATGCAAAAATCTCAGAGTCTAGCGATCAGGCAGATGGATCACAGTTTACTCTCTATAAGAGTCCTGAAATCACAGTAGATTTCAGTGTGTGATACACCCATTCGCTGGTCATATCAAGGACCAATTTGGCTCACTTATACGACAGAGTGCACAAGGATACCAAACATCAAGACTGGTAAACCAAAAACGAATAAGTGTGTCCTCAGCAAACGAGTAGTCCGAGACGTTTGAAGTCACACTGTTGGTAAAGTAAGAACTTCACCACAGGCTCCCCAATCCAAACTACTCGCAAGTGAAGTCAGACTCAGGACAGGTCTCAAGCACCAACCACACACACGCCAGAGCCTCGACCAGATGTCTCCTTACTAGACCAAAGTCCAGGACCTGAGTGTTTCGCACCTCCTCAGAAAAAAAAAAAAAAATCCATTTTCCCACAAAGTGCACGAACGATACCGCCTTCAGCCCGTCTTGAGCCAATCACAGGTCTCTAGAGGCGCTAAATCTCCCCCCCCCCCCCCCCCCCCCCTGTACGACAGCACAAACTCATGTCGAACCAGCGTAAGATTTAAGAAACCTGCGTTTTTGGAAAAAAAAAGAAACCACCAATTACTGGCTTTTTTTAAGTTTTCGCAGAGGGGAAGATGATTTTCTTCAAAGTCATGTCACTTCCCATGATAACAAGTCAACAGGTACAATCCTAAAGATCTTTATCTAAATCACCTGTGACTTGGAGCTTGACAGTCCTCATTATGAGGTTTAATAAAGATCTCCAAACGTTTCTCAGACGCCAAAGTTTCTTATAGAACTGAGGCTGCAGATGGAGGTGGGGTACAGGCCTATTTGCAGTATCAGCGAACACAAAAACTTGTGAATTCCTATTACATGTGGCTCTGCACACAATCCCCGATTTACAACTCCACTATGTAGACACACCCCTTCAGTCCATCGCCCTCAGTCCAGCATTAAGCTGGCGGCAATGCAGGAATCGTGGCATTGTTCTGCTGGAGACCTGTCTAGAGGAAGAGCTGCTCTGTCTGCTCTGTATGGCTGTGGGCCTGTCCATCAAGATTTACTGAGGGATGGGCTCTCTGCCAATTGCTTCCAACTCCGAACATGCCGTTTTTACAAACTAAGAACCATAAAAATACCTCATGCTTTTAGCGACCTACCAGGCTCCATCAACGCCTGCTCAGGCCGTTAACTTTCTAGAGTCTAGCTCAAGGTGCGACAGGTTGTAACGAAATCTTTAATAATTTTCTTAATACGAAAAGTAGGTGAGAGAGTAACGTGTCCTCTTTCAAGGGCTTGATAGTGCAAATGAGAAACGAGAAAGACTGAGTTCTACAGTAAACATCAGATAGTAATAGCGAATATCCTGTTCTAAAATCGTAAGAGGGGGAGGTAGACTTGCAAAACGCCCAGAGGCATGGGAATATACCAGTTAAATTACTTGGTAGTGAGACAGAGATTCCGCCATCACATATTGGTTCGAAAAGCAGGTGAACATTCTCTCAGGTGCAAATGGTTGCTCATGTTTTGTTCACATTGGATGTGCTCACCTGTCATTCAGCAATGTTTTGTTTATCATACTAACACTAGCTTAATTGTTTAATGTGAGTTGTTTCAGCAATTAAATGGTCAGAAAACGATGTTATAGCTCTAACAAAAGAAAGTTTACATCACAGAAGATTGTGCGATCCAAGACATCAGGGCATAAATGGAGAATGAGAAAAATGATGGGTGGCAGGAAGACGCCAAAGTACTTTACGTTCCAGTTGGGGAAGTGAGGAAGAAAATAATTACATGTTTCATTCAGATGGGAATGGAATAAAGAGGAAGTACCAGATAGTGCATTTCTTTAAACAAACACAAAAAACACTCTAAGGCAAACATAAAAGGATGTGCCAAAAACGAATTATCCAAATGAGATGATAATCAGTAGAAGTGATTTACATGTACAGACAGATTATTTATTGAAGAGAATGAAATTCACATACTGAATCACCTCTGGCTCTTATGCTAAGCAGTTATTCGGGGTGACAGTGGTTGATGGAGTTTTTAAATGTCCTCCTGAGGGTTATGGCACCCAATTCTGTCCAATAGGAGCGTTAGACCTTAAATATCCCGTACTGGTTGGAGAGCTTGCATGGGGGCTTAATTATTTTAGAATGCAAATAATTTTAATTGTAGTAGCTGTCTATTCGGTTACACTGTCTCGTAACCGGTTGTCCCTGACTAGTATTAGTACGCAATCTGACTGCATAGAATAACAACAAGGAATGAAAGGAAATTTCCGTTAACACAGTTAATTAATTAAGTCTCCAGCAACTATAAAACCTACGAAACAACAAAGCACAAGTGTAGCTGTTCTGTGTGTGGAAGTGTGATTCAACGTACACATCTGGCACGGTTCTTCCTCAATAAGACCAGATATTTTAAACACCATTTATGCTGAAGTAATTAAAAAAACAGAATACTATAATTGCACATAGAAACCAGAAATACAGTCTAATACAAGTACACGAGCCAGATGCTTTGTTGACTGAACCTGTGACCAAGAGGCATTATTGTTTAAGACATTGAAATAATTAAAAAAGGATTTTTTTACCTTTATATATATATTGACGAAAAGCACACTCTGATCATTACAGCATCCCCAATCCAACAATATCTAGTGTCTAGCTCATCAAAACAATATGACAACATCTGAACAAGCACTCTGCATGGGAACTTCTCAACAACGACTCACCACTGCTACATCTCAACAAGCACTGCCTGCTGCTGCTTCTCAATTTGCGCTCTCCACTACCACATCTCAACAAACACTGCCAATGGAGGCAGCTGAATAATACTCTCTGGCGCAATCTCTGGCGCTGTGACTCAGTGTAGCCACCTTTCATATGCCCCTCCTCCACAGCCTAGAATTTGATGGTATTTTTGCCAGCATTGGTGGTGAAAACGCCACCAAATTCGTCCAAACAATACAGACAAAAATTAAAAACTAATATTAATAAATGAATATAACATAACTAAATAAATTTTGGCTTTGCACTGACCCTTCAATAACCTAATATATAAAATACAGTAAGGAATACAAATGCTTGCATACATATGATTTTACATAATGGTTTACACAAGTATCATGTGGTTAAACAATTCAATCAATAGAGTCAGCAATGACAAATAGGTGCAGCTAGGAATCTCATAACATCTCATAAACAGTAAACACACAAAAAATCAGTTCTTACAAATATTCACAGAAAACCCTTTCAATAGTTCAATAAACAAGCAGGACTCCTCAGAGTAGTTGACAGTTCCAACAGTAGCACCCAGCAATGATCAACAAGTGCAGACACCAATGAGTGATATCATTTCAGTAGAAGCAGTCCATCAGTGGCACCCAGCATTGTTGAACAGGTGCAGACACCAACAAGTGACATCATTTCAGTAGAAGCAGTCCATCACTGGCACCCAGTAATGTTGAACAGGTGCAGACACCAACAAGTGACATTATTTCAGTAGAAGCAGTCCATCAGTGGCACCCAGCAATGTTGAACAGGTGCGGACACCAACAAGTGACATCATTTCAGTAGAAGCAGTGCATCAGTGGCACCCAGTAATGTTGAGCAGGTGCAGACACCAACAAGTGACATTATTTCAGTAGAAGCAGTTCCATCAGTGGAACCCAGCAATGTTGAGCAGGTGCAGACAGCAACACGTGACATCATTTCAGTAGAAGCAGTCCATCAGTGGCACCCAGTAATGTTGAGCAGGTGCAGACACCAACAAGTGACATCATTTCAGTAGAAGCAGTCCATCAGTGGCACCCAGTAACGTTGAGCAGGTGCAGACACCAACAAGTGACATCATTTCAATAGAAGCAGTTCCAACAGGGGCACCCAGCAATGTTGAGCAGGTGCAGACACCAACAAGTGACATCATTTTAGTAGAAAAAGTTCCATCAGTGGCACCCAGCAATGTTGAACAGGTGCAGAGACCAACAAGTGACATTTCAGTAGAAGCAGTTCCATCAGTGGAACCCAGTAATGTTGACAGGTGCAGACACCAACAAGTGACATTATTTCAGTAGAAGCAGTCCATCAGTGGCACCCAGTAATGTTGAGCAGGTGCAGACACCAACAAGTGACATCATTTCAGTAGAAGCAGTCCATCAGTGGCACCCAGCAATGTTGAACAGGTGCGGACACCAACAAGTGACATCATTTCAGTAGAAGCAGTGCATCAGTGGCACCCAGTAATGTTGAGCAGGTGCAGACACCAACAAGTGACATTATTTCAGTAGAAGCAGTTCCATCAGTGGAACCCAGCAATGTTGAGCAGGTGCAGACAGCAACACGTGACATCATTTCAGTAGAAGCAGTCCATCAGTGGCACCCAGTAATGTTGAGCAGGTGCAGACACCAACAAGTGACATCATTTCAGTAGAAGCAGTCCATCAGTGGCACCCAGTAACGTTGAGCAGGTGCAGACACCAACAAGTGACATCATTTCAATAGAAGCAGTTCCAACAGGGGCACCCAGCAATGTTGAGCAGGTGCAGACACCAACAAGTGACATCATTTTAGTAGAAAAAGTTCCATCAGTGGCACCCAGCAATGTTGAACAGGTGCAGAGACCAACAAGTGACATTTCAGTAGAAGCAGTTCCATCAGTGGAACCCAGTAATGTTGACAGGTGCAGACACCAACAAGTGACATTATTTCAGTAGAAGCAGTCCATCAGTGGCACCCAGTAATGTTGAGCAGGTGCAGACACCAACAAGTGACATCATTTCAGTAGAAGCAGTCCATCAGTGGCACCCAGTAATGTTGAGCAGGTGCAAACACCAACAAGTGACATCATTTCAGTAGAAGCAGTTCCATCAGTGGCACCCAGTAATGTTGAGCAGGTGCAGACACCAACAAGTGACATCATTTCAGTAGAAGCAGTTCCATCAGTGGCACCCAGTAATGTTGAGCAGGTGCAGACACCAACAAGTGACATTTCAGTAGAAGCAGTTCCATCAGTGGAACCCAGTAATGTTGACAGGTGCAGACACCAACAAGTGACATTATTTCAGTAGAAGCAGTCCATCAGTGGCACCCAGTAATGTTGAGCAGGTGCAGACACCAACAAGTGACATCATTTCAGTAGAAGCAGTCCATCAGTGGCACCCAGTAATGTTGAGCAGGTGCAGACACCAACAAGTGACATCATTTCAGTAGAAGCAGTTCCATCAGTGGCACCCAGTAATGTTGAGCAGGTGCAGACACCAACAAGTGATATCATTTCAGTAGAAGCAGTCCATCAGTGGCACCCAGTAATGTTGAGCAGGTGCAAACACCAACAAGTGACATCATTTCAGTAGAAGCAGTTCCATCAGTGGCACCCAGTAATGTTGAGCAGGTGCAGACACCAACAAGTGACATCATTTCAGTAGAAGCAGTCCATCAGTGGCACCCAGCAATGTGGAACAGGTGCAAGTAACAGTCCATAATATTCACTATCACTAATCAGACAATTTATCAGAGTTTATCAGCAGAAATTAAACATTTCCAAGTGGCACCCAGCAATGTAGAATAGGTGCAAGCACGAACAACAGTTTGAAGGCACACACAATTGCTTTTACAAAATTATTATCAATGCTCTTACACTGAACATACAAATTATAATAAACATACGAATGATATCAGATAATTGTCATATTAAATATTACAAACACACAAATATCAGTAAACCTATAATATTTATGGGTGTCAGTGCAAGCCACAACAAACAAGTAAAATAATATTTAGGAGATAGGTCGGTACCAATTATTTGGAATTAGGAAAGGAAAACACACAAAACACACTCACTCATCTTTCATCCACATTAAGTGCTACTGTGTAATTGATAGTGTTAACTGTGTAAATCCAATTCTGTCAAAGATTTGATGTTCGACATGTGTATCAAGTAGTAGTGGCAGCAATGTGTAACAGTCAACAATAGTTAGTCAACGTCTTAGTCATCATGTCAAGACCAATGTTTGCCAAGCCAAATCAAAATGTAGGGTTGCTGAACAACTGTCAGTGTGCCAAGATATGCAATTACTTCCTCTCTCCAAAAAAAATATATATACTGCTTATTGATTTAACAAAGTGTGTGTGTAAACTATCTTCCTTCTACTTGAGTGTTCTAGTCTGCCAACTTCATCCTCCTTGTTCCATATAGACCAACAAACAAACAAAAAATAATGCTCCTCGCTTACTTCACCTCTTATCCACCAAAACTCCAATAATCATTATCATCACATAACCTTAATACTTCAATAATACCTCTTACGTCGATACATATAAACCTTATCATCAATATCATTTACCTTACCTCTTGTCCACCAAAACTCCAATAATCATCAACTTCACACAATCTCAGTACCTCAATAATACCTCTTCAATACGTCGATACATATAAACCTTATTACCAATATCATTTCACTTCCATAACAACTCTTTCCTCTAGTCAGTCTCCTCGAACAAGCACAGATAAAATCCTACTGCAAACTTCAATTCATCATCCCATACAATCTGAAGACACAATGTCCACACACAATCTCTGTGTAATCCATCTGACCCAAATCTTCTACTCATTATGAATCATAAAATACATTTTGGTTACCTTGTCCATCATTAAATAAAAGAAATGCATACATGACCTCTAACAGCCTTTAGTTTGAATAACTTTCAGTAAGTAGGTACGAGTACGGAGTGTGAATGATAGTAATAATTCACAGTGTGTACACCACTTTAAGAATCATGGCAAAACATAAGCAAATATGTGGAGTATTTCTTGTGTCAAGTGTCATTTGCTATTTCAATTGCTCACGAAGAATGCAGTGTAATAACTGTCAATGGTCTAAACCTAGTGTTGGTATGTCATATCGTTAGCTTCCTTCCTATTAGCATAAATTTATACAACTTCCATAAAACCTCCAGCTCATGTGACCTCAATGAAGTTTCTTGTACCAATGTCGTTCGTAGAATTACAGCAGTTCATTTTCTTATCTCAAAATACAGTATAAAGCACTGAGCGTAAGCAAAACATGCAATAGCGAGTAAATATACCAGTAGAGAACTGAATGTCAACAAGTGGATGCAGCACAATCCCTATAACGAGTCTCTGTCAAGCGAACAATCTATAATAAACACCATACTAAGGTCTAAACTCTATGTTCGAACACCTTATATCAGCATTTCTATATACCAAATTAAAGAGTAGTTATGACAACAGACAGAAATGTGTAAATATGCAATCCATACGCAAGCAGCAATTATGTATCTTACATAATAAACAGGTCATTAGCATCATATCAGCACAAGCAAATAAATGTTCATATGTAATCTTAATAAGTAAACATGAAGGCGCAAGCAGATAAATCACAAAGTATGACTTACATGCATAAATGAGCACGACTAATCAGGTGACAATTATAATTTAAATAAATAAGCACAGCAGGCACATAATTAAAAAAATACGACATCAGTGAAAAAGCATAGCAGCCTAGCGATGCATAACATACACAAGTAACAACCCTGTTCATTAATCAATCATTGTCAAATCAGTTAACACGAAGTATGAATCACGTAATCGCGAGCAGCAGATTACGTCTAAAGTGAGTACCAAAGTGGAAATATGTTACCTGAAAAATAAACTCAATTAATAGTTACCTTTTCAGTTTATTAGTTTCTTCTTCGAAATTACATTCTTCCTGAAAATTTTCTCGATAGCAAGTCCTCTTAACATCGGATACACACAGAATTTACCTGAAGTTCTTAAATATTTTATACAACCGTATCCTGAAAAATACTGAACGTTAATAACATAATTCATCAAGTTACTATAGCTTTATACTGAATTTATGCGGAGGAATTACATTGTGTATTTGTTTACGGCTGCCAGTGCATTCGCACTGAGCGCTCGATCATTTGTAGGTACGCGTGACGTAGGAAGTAATTGTTTGCGGTCAACGACTGCCTTGTGCGCCGCGCAGACTTGACTGTTGCTTTGAGTATGTGCCGCCGCCGGAACACGGCGCGGTATCCTTGTATTCTATGCGTGTTTACGTATAACTGTTGGTTTCTCGAAAGAATGTCATTCCACAAAAATTTTAACGTTCGATATGTGATGTATTCCCTTAGAGCGTCGAGATTTAAGAGTTTCTACTACAACAGTGTTATCATGAATAATTTTGCGAACTCTATATGGACCGTTATAAAGCAGAAAAAAATTGCGATTCAAGCCTTTTCCTTTGTGAGACAAACGGTGAGACTTAATTAACACCTTTTGACCAACTGACAAGGTTTTTAAACGACCAGGACGTTTAGCTGATTTCTCTCTTCTAGCAGCTGCAGATGCAGTATTTTGCAGAGCCATGTTGACAACTTCAGAATGCCGCAGTTTCCGTGTAGGCGGAAAAGGAACGATTTCAGAAATGCGATTTGTCGGTGCTTTTTTTAATATCAATATAGGCGGTAAAGAAGTTGAATCATTAGGGAGTTCATTCAGAATGTTTTGAAAAATGTGAAGATACTGATTCCAAGTTCTGTGATTCTGATGACAATAAAGTCGACACAATTTATTGATTCCCTTCATCCATCTCTCTGAAGCGTTAGATTGAGGGTGAAAAAGTGAAATGAAAATTGGGTTTATCTTACGACGCCGTAGAGTACGAAGCCAAATTTTAGAGCGAAACTGTGATCCATTATCTGATATAACCTTATCAACATGACCCACTTCTTTAAGAAAATGTTTGATGAAAGCGTTAGGTACTGAACGAGCTGTTGCTTTGCGTAAAGGTGTAAAACACACATATTTTGATGTCAATTCCACTGCTACCAAAATGTACGCAAAACCATTAGTAGAACGAACCACTAGACCGAACAAATCGACTGCAGCCATCTCCTTTAATTTCGCTGGAATGATAGGAAACAACGGTGCTCTGTGAGAAATAGTTGGCGGCTTAGCCTTTTGACATAATTTGCATTTGGCAAGAATAGATCGAATAGTTTTCTGCACTACAAAGCCGTTATCTTCTATCTCTTGAAATAAGTGTGCACCTAGGCCTTTGTATGATGAGTCCGTCGCCAAACAAAAATCTTTAGATAAATCCGGATGTGAAAAAAGTGGAGCAGCAACTAAAGCATCACGAAGTTGTTCAAATTCTGATTGAGCTTCCTCATCCCAACACCAATTAGAATTCTTTCCAGATGGTTCACATAAACGAGATGTGGCCAAATTGTCTAATCTAACAAAGCGTCTAAGAAAATTACAGACACCAAGGAAACTACGAACGTCACGTTTTGTGGCGGGAACAGCATAATTACGAATAGCGTCTAGTTTCTCTGGATTAGGAAGAATACCTTCTGTAGAAATAATATGACCAAGAAATTTCACCTGAGAACAACCAAATTCAGATTTTTCCAAGTTCACTGTAATGCCAACTCTTGCAAAAATACGTAATAATGAATCCAAAATTTTGTTATGCTCACTCCAAGAACGTTTAGCAATAAGAATATCGTCAACATATGAAATAATATTGTTACGAAGATAAACAGGTAAAATTTTGTTTAAACTGCGAATGAATGCTGCTGAAGATACAGTAAGCCCAAACGGTAATTTCTGAAATCACTTTTGGGTAAAATAGTCATATCCGGTTATTTTTTACCGACTCTATAGATAGATTGATAGTCGAAGAGTTGTTTTGATAGATACAAAGAATAGTAGAAGAGTAGGCAGCGGTGCAGAAAACTACAAGGGAAATAGCACCACTGCAGCTCAGGGCCCTGTGCACGCTACAGCACATATTCACTTAGTGTAGTGAATCCCCTGAGGACCTTAATAGCCGCACATAAATTCCAGTTCGTGACTTAGTGGCCAATTTGGTGGAAGTGCGTACATATATTGATCTAACCATGAACATGGATGTATGTCATTCTTAGAATTGCGAAAGATCTTAAATTTCCGAACAGTTAAGAAGTGTTTATAGTCAAAGTTTTCTCCTCGTGGCGACAAAGACCTACCGCGTCTGTCCCAGTCCGAATGTCGATTATTGTCAAGTTCGCGCGCCTGGCGCTCTCTATTTGCATCTCGTAAATGAAATAAATTATTTTCTTCAAAACCCGCTGCTATCTGTGATTCTAAATTGCTTTTGCTGTCTTTTCCTACGATTTCGCCTTCAATTTGTTTGACTTGCTTTTGTAATGCCTCAAATTCCCTTTTAACGCGTTCATTAAATTTTCCCTGTTTTTCAACATGCTTATTTATGTTCTGGTACTCTTCGGTTTCTGCAAATGGTAATGGAGCTGTATCATCCGAATCTCTGTCCCCATTTAAACTAAGACTTGTCAATTTATCTGAAATCTCTTCAACTCTTTCCGATAAGTCACCTAATTGTTCTTTCTGTTTATTTACGTCTTCCGTAAGTGTCGCGACTCGGGTTTCAGTATTGACACATTTAGTAGTTAACTGTTCATACTGTTGTGTTAAGTTATTTATTCTGTCATTTGGTACGGATTCCTCGATTCTCTCAAATATTTCTTCCTTATCGTGTGCACGTTGTAAATTTAACTCTGAAAATTTTTGTACTATCACGCGATCTCTTTCTTCCTGTTCTCTATCCTGTTCCTTTTGTCTGATTTCTATTGAAATTAATCTATTATTGTGAGCACTCAAAATCGGTTGTACTTCTTCTCTAATTTCTTTCTTTAATTCATCTTTCATGTTTTTGAAACATGTCCCTATTCGTGAATCTAACCGTGTTTCCATTGTTTCCATCTCTGTTTCTAAACGTGTTGCCACTGTTTTTAATTCAGATCCTAATCGTGTTTCTATTGTTCCCATATCAGTTATAATTGTTCCTATTTGTGAGACTAACCGTGTTGCCAAAGTTCTCATCTCTGTTTTAAATTCAGATCGTAACTGTGATCCCACTGTTTTTAATTCAGATCCCAAATTAAATATTGCACTCATCAACTGCTCCATATTAACTGGTTCGAAATTCTTTTCGCCCCTAACATTTCCCGCAAAACCAACTTCTTCCGTCAAAGCTGTAAAGCTATCTGTGTTCGATACTATTCCAAAGTCTTCTGTCGTTAATCTCGTATTCTGAAAATGTTTTGATTGCGAAAAATTTTGAACTGGTTCTGGACTATTTTCCATGCTTATTAAATTGTTTTCAACTCCATTATTCATCATCCTGTTCTCCTGTGTTGGCGAGTTCGCCATGTTAACAATTTCGTCATTCTCACTATTCATCATTTTTGCCTTTTTCATCGATCGCGTAATCATTTACAAAACATACAAAACTCGTCACTATACGAAAATTACACACAATGAGACTTTATCTCCATCAATACCATTCACACGAAATGTTTCCCGACAAACATGCCTAACGAACAATTAAAACCTTCACAATTGCACAAAATTGTCAGACCTGTATAAAAGACATCAAAAGTTAAATTCTGCCAATATACCATTAAAAGAAAGACAAGACAACTACAAATGTTCATTACCAAATCTACACATGCAATATAGACTACCATTACTAAACTACAAATTACTTCAACAATACTACTGTCTGCTATTTTTACAATCAAAAGAATTCCAAGGGATGATCCGAAGCAGCGGTCGCCACGTGCATGGGGGCTTAATTATTTTAGAATGCAAATAATTTTAATTTTAATAGCTGTCTATTCGGTTACGCTCTCTCGTAACCGGTTGGCCCTGACTAGTATTAGTACGCAATCTGACTGCATAGAATAACAACAAGGAATGAAAGGAAATTTCTGTTAACACAATTAATTAATTAAGTCCCCAGCAACTATAAAACCTACGAAACAACAAAGCACAAGTGTAGCTGTTCTGTGTGTGGAAGTGTGATTCAACGTACACATCTGGCACGGTTCTTCCTCAATAAGACCAGATATTTTAAACACCATTTATGCTGAAGTAATTAAAAAAACAGAATACTATAATTGCACATAGAAACCAGAAATACAGTCTAATATAAGAACACGAGCCAGATGCTTTGTTGACTGAACCTGTGACCAAGAGGCATTATTGTTTAAGACATTGAAATAATTAAAAAAGGATTTTTTTACCTTTATATATATATTGACGAAAAGCACACTCTGATCATTACAGCATCCCCAATCCAACAATATCTAGTGTCTAGCTCATCAAAACAATATGACAACATCTGAACAAGCACTCTCCATGGGAACTTCTCAACAACGACTCACCACTGCTACATCTCAACAAGCACTGTCTACTGCTACTTCTCAATTTGCACTCTCCACTACCACATCTCAACAAACACTGCCAGTGGAGGCGGCTGAATAATACTCTCTGGCGCAATCTCTGGCGCTGTGACTCAGTGTAGCCACCTTTCAAGCTCTGTCAATAATACTACAAGGGTTCTCAATTCGGGAGTGATCCGGAAATCTGGCCATCTTCCTGACCAATGTAGGATTTCGCAAGCATGAAGACAGTTAGATCCCTCGCCGTGTACGGGAGGTATTACCTTGCTGAAATTGAAGCCCAAGATGGCTCACCATGAAGTGCAACAAAACAGGGCGTATAATATCGTCGACTTATTACTGTACTGTAAGGATGCCGAGGACGACAACCAATGCGGTCCTGCTGTGCAAAGAACTCCTGGTTGTCAGGTGGTATGGTGGGCGACATTCAGACTGGTACCCCATCACTGGCCGAGGTGTCTCTGGACAAGTCTTCTGCCTGGAATCTCATTGACTAGAGTGAAACTGTCTTCTGTGATGAGTCGCGCTATAAACAAAGTCTCAATTACCAACAAAGATATGTGTGGAGAGGGATACCTACCCGACTGCCGCCTGCCGTGCAGCCCGACAACCAGGGGTGATGGTCTGGTGTGCCATTTCTTTTCACAGCAGGATCCCTTTGGTTGTCATTTGCACCACCGTTACAGCACAGCAGTTTGTCGACATTCTACATTCCATTTTGTTACCTGTCATTGCCAGACAACCTGGGCTAACATTTTGCAAGAGAATGCCCACCCGCACACCACGCGAATTTTTCCTGCTTGACTTCATGCTTGCCAAACCCTACCTTGGACATAAAGATCGCTGGATCTCTCCCCAATTAAGATAGTTTGGAGCTCTATGGACAGGGCCCTCCAACCATATGGGGAATTTGGCAATCTAGTGCGCCAGTTGGGCCGAATTTGGCATTACATCCCTCAGGAGTACATCCGACAATTCTGTCAATCAATGCCAAACCGAATGACTGCTTGTGCATGGGCCAGAGATGGATCAACACATTACTGACTTGCTCAATTTTTGAGCTGTTTGTCTTGAATGAATTATCCTATTTTATCTGAAATCGTAATCATTTGTTTGTCCGTACATGTATATCACATCTATTGAGGTCTGTCCCATTTGGATAACTCCTTCATGGATCCTTGTTTCTCTTGTCTCAGAGTGTATATATTTATGCAGCACATGGAGCTCCCTTAGGAATATAAAACATGGGCATATCCGAATGAAAAGTTGTGTCAAAATGTTATAGGAATCAATGAAGAACTTTCGGAGATTTGAGATTTTGAACAAGAAACATGAGATTACATATTTATTTATACATTACAATTATGTATGGCGGGAGAGAGAAAGAGAGAGAGAGGAGAAGATGGACTGAGACTGAGGAGGAAGGTGATTGATAGAGGATGAAGGAGGACATGGACAAAGAGAGGGTGAGGAGAAGATGGTCAGGCAGGAGGAGAAGAGGTCATATATCTAATTTTCAAACGTATTACAAACGCGTCTTTCCTCTTTTTCCTTCTTTTCCATTTAACGAGATTGAGCCGCAACGCTTGGCGGAGAGCAACTAGACTGAAATAATACGAAACAAGTTCTTAAGATCATTATATCTCTACAGTTGCACCAGAGCATCATTTTACCTTAGCGATATTTCTCTTTGGTAGTTAAAGTCCTGTTTTGCAATTTTCCACTCACCTGCAGTTAAAAAGTCAGAGATTTTCACCTTTCGCAATGGTTGTAATGTTTTTAAACAATGTCAAGGAAGACTGAAGCTGTAGATCAGTGATAAGCTCTCTATCACCACACGTTTCATTATTTGCGCAGTAAATAACATTTCTACATTTTTTTCTTCCCTGTGCCGTTTATTTGGAGCATTACAAACGGAGATAGCACCATAGAAAATAACCATATCCGGAGACATCGCAAATGCAATGGTATGTGGAAAGAAATATAGCAAATCGTTCTTCGAATCCTCGTTCGCTTGTGGTCGTTTTCATCCGCACCATTGTAAACTAGGCTCAACAATTGCGATCTAAAGATGTGATAACCACAGTTCTGGCCAATGCCTACGTGGATGTGTATCACGATGGGAAGGTTGTCGCACCTCCTCTCACATACTCTCCTCCCCTTCTTTTGACACTTCTGTAATAGAGGTCATAACGGCGACGAACGGCGTTGAAATCTTGGGGTTTACTTATGGGTGACTGAGGAAAACTTTTCGGACACACTGCTGCTCAGAATAGACACGTAAAGGCCTCTGGGGAGTGACATAAAGGGCTTCAATCATACCACCTCTTTCCTTGTATCGTTGATTTCCACACATTTCGCGGTCAAAAACGACAGTTCATAGTGCGATGAGCAGGACGACTTTCTCTGCAACCTCCTACACTGCTGGTACCCCAGAAGGACCCTGTACTCCCACGTAGTACACGATCGCACCCCTTTGGAGTGCAGCGGGACCGCAATTTTCGATCTCGTGGTCAGGTTCTAACCACTAGAGACGTTCAAAACCAATCGACGAAATCTCAGCATGATCCGGTGCAGCAAAGTTTGTTTACAAAATATGACAGTATACATGTGTTGTGTTACGACACTGAAAGGAACCTGTGACCACTGGAGACAGCGCTACAAGTTCCTTAAAAAATCGCAACACAACAAAGATACACACACACACACACACACACACGTCATATTAACAAATGTAAATCCACCCGATTATGGAGTTTCAAATCTTTGAAACGCGTCGTGGAGATAAATAAACAGTGACTAGTAACAGTAAAACTTTTCGTTTGTGACTGATAACAGTAAAACTTGTCGTTTCATTTAAAGTTTACTTACTCATTTCCAGCTCTCCTGTGGCGTGATCATTCGGGTGGAGGCGAGGAGGAGAGAGGGGGGGGGGGGGGGAGGGTTGCAACATTGACACATTCGTGAATGAAGCCACAAAGGGACCTCCAAGTTCGAAAACACCATTGGTGGCATCCGACCACCTTTATTGAGTATTTTAAAAATCTACCTGCATTGAGACAACCTGTGGAGAAGCCCTAGGTGCCTGCTGGCAGGCATCTGGGATCAGAGGGGACAGAAGTGTTTGCCTACCTGCAGGCGCCTAGTAGTATCTCACAGGCTGGCTCAGAACAATTTTCCAAATTTTCAGTAAAGGCAGGCAGGTGCCACTGAGGGCGTGGCCAACAAGGAAGGATTGGGGGGGGGGAGAGGGAGGGGAATATCTGAGAACTCTTCTGTCTCCTATTCTCACATGTGGCAGTGTCGCAAAACGGTGAAATCTGGTGCCAATGTGACATCGTTAGTCCATCTTACACCTCACGTTAACCTTTTATCGCATATATTTACACGTTGCTACTTTATTTGTAGTTGAATAGTCGAGATTGACGTTGCAGGGTGCCACGCTTTTGCGCCGTTACAGAGAAAGGTTGTAGGCAACTTTGAGCCAAATTTGAAACTTTTGCCGCGCGGGAGTAGCCGGCGGTCTACGGCGCTGCAGTCATGGACTGTGCGGCTGGTCCCGGCGGAGGTTCGAGTTCTCCCTCGGGCATGGGTGTGTGTGTTTGTCCTTAGAATAATTTAGGTTAAGTAGTGTGTAAGCTTAGGGACTGATGACCTTAGCAGTTATGTCCCATAAGATTTCACACACATTTGAACATTTGAAACTTCTAATTGCAATGGGAGACAATTATGGGACTTGATCCCCGATGTATTTGGAACCACAGATGTAACATATCGCAGTTTTATCATCAACTTAGTGAATCTAATAATCAACGAATGGCTTACAGCGAATTATTTCTCGTCGCCATGATGTCTCCTGTAAAGTGCAGGGGTGGGGGGGGGGGGGGGCGGGGGGGTGAATAATTATTTTTCCGTTGGGCTAATATGTATTTTCCTGTTTCACTGACTGTGCATAATTCGGAGGCAGGTCAATTTACCTGACCAACGGTCGTCGCACTAGCTCCAGAATACGACCCCAACTTCCCCGCGCTACACGCTAGCGCGTCACGCGCCGCACTTTACGAGTGAACAAAAGGATGGAGAATGAATGAGCGTGCAGCCTCTTGGTTTACCGCAAGCTCACTGACTAACGAGACACACGATGCGGTATAACTGCCGTTGCAGATTGTCCCGTCGTTACTAAGATAGGATCTGGCGCCCGCTGACCAGCGCTTCAAGGCCGACCAACGGGACCCGGGGTGCTGGTGCACTGTGCCTCCGCCGCGACGGCGCGCCAGCGGGCCTCTGGGAGGCGCTGCGTTGCGCAATAGCCGCTCACGAGACACAGCGGCCGCCCAGGTGCTTATGTCTTTTCCTTGTAGGGAACCTTCTCTCTGCCTCGCCGTGTAGTATGTTAATCACAGAGATGCCACGGCGGCGCAAGACGTGCTGGCATTTGCATTGCGCGTCTGCTAAACGTCTTCGCTTTTGTCGCTTCCCTGTAAAATGTCATATATTCAACAGATTCGCTTGCAAATTGCGGGTGGACCGCAGGACAGCTTCACACAATAATGTAGCGGCATGTGGTAGCAGCGGGGCACCACCCGAACTGGCCGTGGAAGGCCCAACGGGACCGACCGGCTGCCGTGTCATCCTCCCAGCCCTGGCGCGTCACTGGATGCGGATACGGAAGGGCATATGGTCAGCACACAACTCTCCCGGCCTTGTCAGTTTTCGTGACTGGAACCGCTACTTCTCAGTCAAGTAGCTCCTCAAATTGACTCACAAGGGCTGAGTGCACCCCACTTGCCAACAGCGCTCGGCAAACCGGACGGTCACCCATCCAAGTGCCAGCCCAGCCAGACAGCGCTTAACTTCGGTAATCCTACGGGATCCGGCTTTCCACTACGGCAAGGCCGTTGGCAGTCTCGGTCATACGTACTGCATAAATCTACGTGTATACCATTTAGTCATATTCAGACTCACCAGTCTTAAATTATGTAATGAAATGGAATACCTTTAGACGGTGTTTATTACGTAGCCACCAGTTTAGATAATTCAGTGCGCCATCTTTAGTGCCTTAACTGGCGCTGAGGGGAGGAAATTCCTGTCGTATACAGAATTCCATCACTGACCGACATCTAAAAACTGATTTCCGTAGACTGCTGTAAGAGTGGTGCGTTACCGCAGACACAGCACCGCTGTTACAGTATCGTACGGAAACCTGTTCTTAGATGTTCGTCACTGATGGGATCGTGCATACGTTTGGAGTTTTGCCCCCTCAGCGCCAGTTAAGACTTGAGGAAGGTATGCTAAATCATCGAAACTGGTAGCTACATAAAAAAGTCGAAAGGATGGCTGGAGTCGTTCCATTGTGTTACATTAGTGAACGACCGAAATCCCTCAAACTTTCAGTCAGAAGGGTGGACATACAAAAATCTTAACGTGGTTCCTAATGGAGATCCATGCTACATCTTCCCGTGTCAGTCGATTTTACCACGTTGTACAGGCTCCTATTGTGGCCCACAGCCCTGATCAGAATTTCAAGTACCGAACATATAAGTAATTCACACTCTTACTGTGTAGCTGCAGATATTTGCTATTTTCAAAAACTCAAACTCCGTCAAACAGGTCGCGGCAGGTTCAACGGTACCGACCGACCACCGTAACATCCTCAACCGATAGGCGTCACCGGATGCGCATTTGGAGGGGTATGTGGTCAGCACACTGCTCTCCCAGCCACTGTCAGCTTTCATGAACGAAGCCGCTACTCGGCAATCAAGTAACTCTTCAATTGGCCACACGAGGACTGAGTGGACCCCCTTTGCCAACAGTGCGTGGCAGACCTGGACAGTCACCTGTCCAAGTGCTAGGCAGCCCGAGAGCTCGTAACTTCGGTGATGTGGCAGGAGCTGGTGTTAGCACTGCGGCAAGGCCACTGGCGCCGCTATTTTCACCAACATGAATTCCAAGACAGCCCTCAACAAGTTATATAGTCTCCTACCAGACCAACATTATTACTGCAGCACTGGTGTCATCTTTATTTTTTCCGTTGCTGGTTACAGAGGCCGAAATCAGTTGGGGAACTTCTCTGCGTGATGAAAACATAGTGGTGTTCAGCCGTGTTTCATTAACATGCTGTTTCATTGATGGTATTTAATTGACATATCCGATTTCGAAAGTATACAGTTTCGTCTTTAGATGCGTTTGTGCCAATCCAACTCAACCGAAACATTGTAGTAGATCTGCGCAAGAGAGTGCAAGATACCAACGTGTTGCCGGCCTGAGTGGCCGTGCCGTTCTAGGCGCTACAGTCTGGAACCGAGCGACAGCTACGGTCGCAGGTTCGAATCCTGCCTTTGGCGTGGATGTGTGTGATGTCATAAGGTTAGTTAGGTTGTATTAGTTCTAAGTTCTAGGTGACTGATGGCCTCAGAAGTTAAGTCGTATGGTGCTCAGAGCCATACCAATGTGTTCCAAAAAGCTGCTCGCTAAAATCCAAAATTCTGCTGATCACGAAGCTAGAGGGTCAAGGGTTTTGAATAGCCCATGGTCTAGCGACTATTTCTATACCTATGGTAATAACGGCCATACTGTGTGTATCCTGCACTACAGGGTCATAATTTAAACATTACGTGTTTCCATCGGCCCAGGCAAATTGAGCAACTCCGTTGGTTCTTTTGAATTAGCTGTGGTCTAGCGTGGGCCTTCCTTTTTTGTGTCGTCCAGCCTCTGACTGATTTGATGCGACCCGCTTGGGCGACTTATAAAAGCACCATTTTTTCACGGGCGCTTCCTGAGGAAACCACGACAAACCAAGATTTTTAGGACCAAAAGCACCAATTGCGGGGGTGAACACATCTATAATTTATATTCCCGGCAAATCGTCAATATTTTTAACATATATTCGTAAGACAATATTCTCGGGGAACCTTAAGATAATATTCTCGGGGAACTTCAAAACTTTTTTCGCATTGTTATTCGTTACCAAGCGCCAGAGGTTCAAAGTTACTATACTGATCGAGAAAACAGCCAAAACAGGATTTTAGGCATTTTTGCCCCGTGGGCAGCAGTTATCTAAACAATTAACTACAGAAAGTGGCTCAAATTTTAACTGTCCATTCTTAGACATTTATCTAGAGATACCATTTTCCCGTTTGCGAAAATCTTTATCCGTTATCAACATACAGCCGAAAAACAGTGACTTTTGGGGGGAGGGTGACTTCTACAATTTCTCTTTATGGAAAATAGTCGTAATTTTAGCCATATTTACTTAAGGTGATGTCCTCGGAAAACTTTGAAACTATTTTCCATATCAACATCCGTTACCGAGATTCAGAAGTTCGAAGTTAACGAACTTACACGTACAGATACACGTAATATTCGGTCTCAGCTTTAGCTGACGGAGCTAACACAAGATTTCTGGGGTCGTCACAAAGGTTCTAAGGTCACCAAACTTTGTTTTTAGTCACTATAGTTTCACCGCAACCATATAACTCGTTGTCTTTATATAACGGCCATTTAACATACATGTCTTCTTGACCTATAAATAATTCAATAATGCCACCTGAGGCTTAATAACCTTCCAGAAAATTGTTTTATAGTATGGAATTCATCGTAACTGCATATCAAACACCGGAAGTTTTGGTATACTATAGGTGTAGCCTAAAAATTTTGTGCATTTTTACGTAAAGTAGAATAAAGTGAAGTTGTGTTGGGTGGGAGACGGTTATCTGTTACACATTCATTATGCAAACTTATTTGTTGTTCATAAGCGCCAACCTACGTAAATGTACCAAAGTGGATAAATAAACAGACAAACTTTACTGCCTCACAGAATTCGCTTCATATAAGCAGCCAAACATGCTGAAACAGGCAAAGTAAGGTAAGCAGCTGAAAAATGCCTGTGTCGAAGCATAAAAAAGCGAATTTACTCCACTTTAACGAACTTTGATAAGAAAATGGCTAACCAGTTGCCTCGATTGTTACTAAGTCAAAATTTTAGGTTGCGAACATATTCACTGTTTCTTGTACTGGAAGAAAGTAGCAGAGAGACAGCTACAGTAAAAGAGAGAGGAAACAGTGCCAGTGATGATGGAGGGAAAGAGAAAGTGGCAGTGAAACAGAATGGGAGAAGACAATAGCAATAGGAGCCAAAGAGAAAGAAGATAGTTATGGTCAGTGAAAGAGAGTAGCAGTAAAAGAGAAAGGGAAATGGATCGAGATAATGGCAGTGGGAGGAAAAGAGTGAGGAGGCAGTGGAAATGAAAAGAAGAAATGCGTGAAGACCATACATAGGATTGAGTGGCCTGGGGCCCTCTCCTCCCCCCCCCCCCCGGCCCCCAGTCAGAACGGAGGACTTCAACACGAATACATTTCCCCACATTCCCCCTCCCCTACACCCACATATTTCCCCGTCTAGAGGTCAGAACAGTGAGCAAACCATACTGAAGAACATGTTTGGACAGGGCAGGTGGTTGAAGAGAAAGACAGCCGACTGCAAGTGAGAAAGAAGGAGACTGTGGCAGTGCTACAGAAAAGGAATGGGACAAAGACATTGATAGTGGGACAGAGAGACTGTGAAAGTTGCAAAGAAGGCGATGGTGATAAGGAAGATCGAAAAAAAGGGAAGCAGACAATGACAGTTGAAGAGACAGGTAGGAGAGTGTGCCAATGAAACAAAAATGGGAGAGTGGAAGATATACATAGAGGGTGGCAGTGAGAGGGAGACGATGAGTATGAAGGATTCCCTACAGAGAGAGACTGTAAAAAAGCGCGAATATGTTCTCATGCCATAATTTTTGGTGAGGATTAAGGCACCTGGTTCTCAACTTTTCTGCCGAGTGTATTTTAAAGAGGAGCACATTCGCTTCTTTTGTGCTCCTACAGGAGCATTTTTCACCTGTTCCTAAAATGATCCGAAAAGCAACCACATCGAAAATCAGCATTGCTATCATAGATGTCTGTTCTCGTGTACGAAGGACAAATCAACAGCAACCAAACTGTGATGCCCGCCCAATCTCTTCTTCCTTTAGACTCTCAGCCTATAGGCCATAAAGCCATCTCCAGACGGTTTATGAATTTTACTACAATTTAACAGGATGAGAAAATTTAGCACTTATTTTTTAAATTAGGAGGTAATGGTTGATTATGTCTGATTAGCAACGGTTGAAACTGCGTTAACCTGTGATAAGCTTACAAGTTAGTATCAAGATAGGAATAATGATCTCTTGAGACAAAACAGAAAACACATCTAATTTTTAGGCAGGAAATGGGACAACAAGGAAAGCAACGAGCAGTGGCCACATCGATTTTGCACTGTTTGAGTTTATACTGGATTTTCGAAAGACATTGCCTTCTTCAATACAATTATTTTTAATGTCAGACTACGTTGGCGTGTTAAACAAAAAACCTCCACTTTCGCCTGGTGTTCATCGGGATCATCCTGAGCCATTTTCTTGGTCGGCTTGTACTTTTTACGCCATGATTGCACAATATTGGGGAATCGCCGTTAGTATTGGCTGCTGAGTAGTGTGGGCCATTTGGCATTTCTAGAATTTGCTGCAAAACCGCCGACGCAGGCTGTGCTTGGAATAAAGCACACACGTCACTACGCAGTTTGCTAGAACTTGAGTGGTGTCGCTACTAGGTTTCTCTCGCAACAAAAATTTATTTGCTTTTGAGTATCGAAGCTGGTGAACGGTGTAACCGAGTATCAGTTAATATTATTAAAAGTAAGAAATAATTTGATTATGTTGCTATTTATACACTGATCTGCAAAACTTGAGACAGATAAATTCACATAACGTATTACCTAGTTGGTGGCAGTGAATGAAAGTGCGGTAGCATATTACCAGACAGATATCTCACAGTCGTACACACAAAGCTAGACATCATAAGGCGTTACTCTAGCCTCAAATGGAGCTGGTCCCACATCACGAGTCAGCTGAAGGGACGGGAAAAACCCGCATCACGAGACAGGTGAAGCGACGGGAAAAGGCAGTGCGTGTGGTTGCGTGTGTCTGTGAGCACTTACAAAGCACTATGATGATGATCTCCACACAAGTCTTCCCTGCTCATTAGAGCTCAGTTCGAAGCAGGACTCATCACTGAATACAGTTCTACCCCAGTCAGTGCAATTCCAGGCTGAATACGTGTCTAGAGACACCCTGGAGAGCGGTGAGCTACCAACCTATCACCCGCCATACGGTGCGACCAACAGGACTGATGGTCTGCGGTGCTATTTCTTTTCATAGAAGGACCCCTTTGGTGCTCATCTGCGGCGTTAGGAAAGGAGCTAAATTCAGTAAAAAGAGAACTATGTTTGTTACAGAGAAAAATTGGGAATTTAGAAACAAGTGCAGTAGAGAGTGTAAAAGCAGAGGTGAAAAAAATTAAAACATTGAGTCATCAGTCATCTGACTGGTTTGATGCGGCCTGCCAGGAATTCCTCCATTGCCAACCTCTTCATCTCAGAGCAGTACTTACAATCTGGTCCTCAATTATTTACAGGATGTATTCCAATCTGTCTTCGTCCACAGTCTTTACCCTCTACAGTTCCACTGGTACAATACAATGCAGTACTCCAAACGTATATGCTCAGAAATTTCTTCCTCACATTAAGCCCGGTGTTTAATGCTAGTAGACTTCTCTTGGCCAGGAATGCCCTTTTTGCCAGTGCTAGTCTGCTTCTTATGTCCTCCTTGCTCCGTCCGTCATGGGTCATTTTGCTGCCTGGGTAGCAGAATTCCTCAACTTCGACTACTTCTTGAGCAATCCTGTGACGTGTCAAACAAATTGGTTGCCTGTAGTCCCGCCACGGTGTACTTTGTCGTTTCAAATTGTTGTGACAGCAGCCAGGACGTAAGTTAAGTCGAAGAGCTTGATGTACAATAGGTCATATTTCTGTAACTAATTTGCACATTAACACCTATGTCGTAAAAAGCCAGTAGAATTTCCAGTCAAACGTGTATTAGAAAAAGAGGCGGGAGAGATCACCCTTCAGTCGTCGGCTGCAGCAGCGACTGGGCCCGACAAACATCATCCTGGGCGAGCTGGTCGACAGAACAACAACCAACGGCCACGTAAAATTCATCTGTAATTTTTATAATAATGGTAGCGTTCATTTTCTTTTAGTCATCTGTCTATTGATTGGTTTGATGCGGTCCACCACGAATTCCTTTCCATCCGCCATTCACTATTTTGCTACCTAGGTAGAAGAATTCCATAATTTCATGCTCTTCGTGACCATCGATCCTGATGTTAAGCTTCTCGCTGTTCTCATTTCTGTTGCATCTCATTACATTCGTCTTTGTTCGATTTACTTTCAATCCATATTCTGCACTATGTAATTGTTCATTCATTTCAGCAGATCCTGTAATTCTTCTTCACCTTCACTCAGGATAGCAATATCATCAGCGAATCCTATCATTGATATCCCTTCACCTTGAATTTTAATTCCACTCCTGAATCTTTTATTTCCAAAATTGTTTCTTTGATGTGCAGATTGAACAGTAGGAGATAAAGGTTAAATCCTTGTCTTACACCCTTTTTAATCCAAGCACATCGTTCTGGGTCGTCCACTCTTATTATGCCATCTTGGCTGTTGTACATATTGTATATTACCCGTCTCTCTCTATAGCTTACCCTTATTTTTCTCAGAATTTCGAACATCTTGATCCAATTTACTTTGCCGGCCACTTTTTCCTGGGCGACAAATTCTATAAACGTGTCTTGATTTTTCTTTAGATTTGATTCCATTATCAACGGCAACGTCAGAATTGCCTTTTGCCTATCTTTACTTTTCCTAAAACCTAATTGGTAGTCATCTAACGCATCCTCGATTTTCTTTTCCAGTCTTCTGTATACTATTCTTGTCAGTAACTTGGATGCATGAGCTGTTAAGCTGATTGTGCGATAATTCTCGCACTTTTCAGCTCTTGCAGTCTTTGGAATTGTGTGGATGGTTTGTCGCCAGACTCAAACATTCTGTACATCAACGTGAATAGTCTTGTTGTTGCCACTTCTCCCAATGAATTTAGAAATTCTGATGGAATATTATCTATCCCTTCTGCCTTATTTGATATTAAGTCATCCAAAGCTTTTTTAAATTCTTATTCTAATACTGGATCCCCTGTCGCTTCTAAATTGACTCCTGTTTCTTCTTCTGTCACATCAGACAAATCTTCCCCTCGTACAGGTCTTCAATGTACTCTTTCCACGTATCCCCTCTCTCATGCATTTAAATGTGGAATTCCTGGCGCAATCTTAATGTTAAAACCGTAAAAAAATCTCTAAGTCGATTTCCTAGAAAACTCATATTCTCATTTGAAATTTTCAAAATCTACTCTTCAAATTGTTATATTGATTGAAATATTGGTGTAGTGAAAATTTCCTCAAAGTTGAAAGAATTTGCTACCAGTCACTCCCATTATTGCCGTACGAGAAAGTATGTGCACCATTTGTTCCTTTTGTTGGATTTTTGGAAGTCTTGCCAGTGAGAGGATACTTCGTGGTTTTCAAAATATGGAACATAAAATGACACTTATTTGTCAGTGAATAATACAATAAACATTTCATGATGAAACAAGAATTTACATTGCAAACACATTGGCGCTTAGCACAAAATAGCAATATATATGGCTTAACTTAGGTGCTGGTATTACAGGTACCTGCCTCCATCATCGGCAACTCAGCTTCCAAATTGGAGAACAGAGAAGAGCAATTGCTTTCCCCAGAAGACAAAGACGATGTAGTTAACGGGGATGGGGGTCAAGGAAGATTTCCCGCACAATATCCTTGTTAACGTGCAGGAACAAAACGCTTTTCACATATTGTTCCCCAAGTTTGTACCTCAGTGGGTTCAGCACGTATCGCAGAGACGAGAAGAGTAGCTCCACGCTCACCTATGTTTCTGGGACGGCGAGAACTACGCAAGCAAGTGCATACTGTTCTAGCTGTACTCAGTATTGGAGGGCATTTGCCCTCGTCTAGAGCTGCTTCGTACTTTCGAAATAGCTGCGGAGTTTTGTCTTAATATACAAAGCCTTTCGGTTACATTCGTTCCGAGCTTTGTATCGCTGGACATTCTTCTCCGTCACTAGTCACTGAAGTTAGTCATCCTCTTCATCGGATTCACCATCCACCGCAGGACGCTGTCGCACTTCTTCCTTTCCAGTTTCGGTATCAATCACCTTCTGGATCTTAAACCATATTCTAGGTACGTAAGAAATAGCAGCTTCCACGTCATCTTCTTCCAGGAACGAAAAAGTCGGGGCTCCATTGAGATGGCCGACTTGAAAACCGGGTAATCGACCAATGCCTTACATCTCACTGCAGCACTTTTATACATTTGAGCACATTCTCTTTTGTCCATTTGTATTTTCAAGTTCTTCGCAAGATCGCTACCGGACATGTCAAAAAATGTTCAAATGTGTGTGAAATCTTATGAGACTTAAGTGCTAAGGTCATCTGTCCCTAAGCTTACACTCTACTTAACCTAAATTATCCTAAGGACAAACACACACACCCATGCCCGAGGGAGGACTCGAACCTCCGCCGGGACCAGCCGCACAGTACATGTTGTCAAGACGAAGTTGGCACTGCATCCAAAGCGTGTAAAAATGCCCCAACAGGAGCCCTTCCTCTTGCAAAGCGGTAATTATGGTTATGATAGGGCGGCTATGGCGCTTTCGAGAAGGCTGAGATTGTACTTCTCCTCATCTTTGTCTGTAAAAAAATCGCGAATGGAAATTCTAAGTCTCTTGAACGACGCCATCATATCGTAAGACGATCCCCATCTAGTGCTGGTATCTAGCGCGGCTAGAGCTTATTGCTATCTTCATATGAGGCGGGCGACCATTGGAGTTCGAAGACGCATTACTAAAGAGCAAAGTTGGCGATGAGGTCATCTCATCCAAGGGACGAAGTCGCAGTGATTCCATCATCAACAGCCAATTGCAGGGTATGTTCGCGCGTCTGACACACTCTAGGTGATTTCCCTCACATAGTAGGTCACATTCAAGTAATGAACGATCTTCATCCCAATCTTCCAACGTAGAAATGTCTTCACCCAAAGGTTAATGGCCTTCGGCATATTAACCCCGTTATCTGTTGTGAAACTCACTACATACTCGAGAAGAACTTCGAAGCAATCCACCAACAGAATAATTTCCACCTTGAGCTTGGCCCCCGAATGTTTTTCGATTCGTTCGACGACTCACAGAGTCCTAACTACAATCTTCCCGTCCTTGACGTACTGAACGTTTACTCCTAAAAAAATTTCGATGGTTTTTTGATGTTGCGTTGACTTTTAGAGAGACCAGTCTGCACTTCAATTCCTGGATTAGTTTCGCTCGTACTGCGGCAGCAAACTCCGAAATGAGTAGAGGAACAGTTATAGAATTCAAGACAACTCTAAAAAGTCACAGAATATCATTGTTTTCTTTTTTCATATACTATTACCATAGAAACCAAAAAAAATAATTCTAGACAAAGAAACACGAAACTTTGTGTACTTTCCTTTGAAGAGGCTACAAAAAATAAATTAAAAAATCTGACATTACCTACAGTATATACGATTCCAAAGATCTATGATATTAAAAATATGTGTAAAATTTTCTATTTGAAAAAAACTTCAAACGTAAACTAGGTCAAATAAAAATAATCGAAACAATAAAACAATTTATTTTACAAGGAACAATGTTTTTAGACAATTTTCTAAACCTTGTGTTGTGATCTAGAATGAAATTTTCACACTGCAGCTGAGTGTGCGCTGATATGAAACTTCCTGACAGATTAAAACTGTGTGCTGGATCGAGACTCGGGATCGGGACCTTGGCCTTTCGCAGGCAAGTGCCCTAGCATCATTTTTTTTAAAAAAAGACATTTATTGAAGAAATAATGTTACACATTCAAAATACATACTAAGTACATATACTAACCATGTACACATGTTAAACATGAAATGATTTAAACAAAAACGGTTTGATCGTTGCAATTATGCTGATGTTAAAGAAATTCAACAGATGATAGTGTTACTGACTAAATTACCAGAAATAATTAATTTAAACATCAATAAAAAATTTTCAAGACATTCAAACTTCAACCACGAATAAATAAAAACTGCACTTTGTATTACATGCGCTCCAATCTTTGCAGAAGCATAAATAGCTTTTTATGAAGGATATCAGCAAGTTGGTGGGATAATTTTTAATATATTAATGTACACAACGAAATCGTCTCCTTGAGAGAAAGGTTAAGGGTAAAAACTAATCTTTAACCTTCTCAGCTCAGTCAGACTAGCTATGAGTATTTCACACAAAGTACGGAAGTCATCAAATACAGAATATGGGAGATTTATGCCCGTCGCACGTAAAAACAATTTAATAATCTAATTAGACAATTTCTGAAATACTTCAGAATAGCGGAAATGAGATGTGATGAAGTTGACTAGGCTTCCAACTACACTTTCTGGACGCAAATGGGACGTTAAATATCAGAAGTGATCAGAGCTATATAATAAGTCTTTCACTGCAAAACTGACTTACACATCACAGTGCAAAAATGAACAGGGCAATGTGCCAACCATTGAATATTACATTCTATCAGATAAAATCTTATGTTTTTAACTAATCGATAAGGATATTTCCATAAAAACTGTCACGTTTTGTGTTTTGACACTATTAGAAACACAGTCTGACAGTCACATAAGTTCTGTACATTAGCTTATAAAATTTCAAAAACTACTCTCTGAAGTAGAAAAAGCACACACCAAAAATTTAAAGTAAAATTTTAAATAATATCCTTAAGGTAACTACAATACATCATTGTCAATACAGTCTTCTTTTTTTATAGTAACCAGTGCCCATTCTTTCAAATATAATGTTTAACATATTATCGAACTTTTTCTTGTGATTCGAATGCCTTCTAATTTTATGAAATTCACACAGCATGTGTACCTTGAACCAGCTACCCAAACACGACTCACGCCCCGTCCTCACAGCTGTACTTCCTCCAATATCTCGTCTCCTACCTTCCAAACTTCACAGAAGCTCTCCTACGATGCTGCAGAACTAGCACTCCTGGAAGAAAGGATACAAAACGCCGCTCAGTAACTACTACGCCGTCGCCTTAGCCGATACCTGCCTCCCGGCTGATGGCACGCCCTTTCGAGTGAATATACCTCACCACACCTAGGACCAGCTCGTGATAACCAGCCGTGCAAATGTAACCTTTCCGCGAATCCCGCGGTTGCTGCTGCTGATCACTCACGAGCATCTCCCCAACACGGAAACCTTCCATGCGCGACACTATAGAGACAGGAACCAACGACGGCCGTGCATGTGAGGACGCAATAATATTGTATTACACTGAAACACCAAAGAAATTGGTATAGACAAGCGTATTCAAATACAGCGATTGTAAACAGGTAGAATACGGCGCTGCGGTCGGCAACTCCTATATAAGACAAGAAGGGCCTCGTGCAGTTGTTAGATATGTTACGGCTACTACAATGGCAGGTTATCAAGATTTAAGTGAGGTTGAAGTGGTGTTATAGTCGACGCACGAGCGATGGGACACAGCATCTTCGAGGTAGCGATGAAGTGGGGATTCACGAGTGTACCGTGAATATAAGGAATCCGGTAAAACATCAGATCTCCGATATCGCTGCGGCCGGAAAAAGATGCTGCAAGAACGGGACCAACGATGACTGAAGAGAATCGTTCGACATGACAGAAGTTCAATCCTTCCGCATATTGCTGCAGATTTCAATGCTAGGCCATCAGCAAGTGTCACGTGCGAACCATTCAACGAAACATGATCGATAAGAACGTTCGGAGCTGAAGGCCCACTCGTGTGCCGTTGATGACTGCACGACACAAAGCTTTAAGCCTCGCCTGATCCCGTCAACACCGTGTTTTGACTGTTGATGGCTGGAAACATGTTGCCTGGTCGGACGAGTCTCGTTTCAAATTGTATCGAGCGGATAGACATGTACGCGTATGGATACAACTTTATGAATCCAAGGACCTTGCGTGTCAGCAGGGGACTGTTCAAGCTATCGGGGGCTCTATAATGATTTGTGGCGTGGGCTGTTGGAGTGATATGGGACTCCCGATACGTCTACATACGACCCTGACAGGTAAGAACCCACTGTCTGCAACCATTCATGTCCATTATGCATTCCGCAGGACAATCTGATACCCCACACATCCAGAATTGCTACAGAGTGGCTCCAGGAACACTCTTCTGAGTATAAACACCTCCGCTGGCCACGAATCTCCCCAGGTATGGACACTGCTCAGCGTATCTGAGATGCCTTGCAACGTGCTGTTCAGAAGAGATCTCCATGCCCTTGTACTCTTATGGATTTATGGACAGCCCTGCAGGACTCATGGTGTCAGTTCCCTCCAGCACTACCTCAGACATTAGTCGAGTCCACGCCACGTCGTGTTGCGGCACTTCAGCGTGTTCGTGGGAGCTCTACACGATATTAGACAGGTGTATCAGTTTCTTCGGCTGTTCACTGTAGTATTGTGTTCGTCCGATCCGCGCGTTGCAACTCATTATCGCTGCGGACCTATGGGGTGAAACAATATGTACTAAAAAACTGGAGAATACAAAAGCATACATGCTTTTCAAAACCAGGATATATGTATTTAAAAACAAAACAGGCCTACTAAATATTCATAAAATTCATTCATTATAAATCAAAATTTGTAATGCATTAATCAACACATAATTCATTATTATATATCTACGTAACTCATTTCCAATACAATTGCAATAAATTACTCAGTATTTCTATGAAATTTCTGGGAATATGTATTTTATATTATCAGAAAAATTCGAAACCCACCCAATCCAAGTGGAATTTGTGGTGGACAAAAAGGTTCGCGATAGGTTTTCGTGGGGTTCTCCCGTTTCCCTTGACTTTATTCCATTAATTCTTTATCATCATATCATCATTCGTTCATCCCACCGTCTCCATTGGTCTTAGCAGCAAACGTGTGGGATTTTCAACTAAAAAATAAGTCAGCAGATATATTTTTTACTCATGAAGAACTCCTTCCTACACCTTAGGATGTAACAGGCCAGTACTTAGACACTGCAATTTAAAAAGGTTTATACTATATCAAATGTATGTATCTAAATTAACATCTGTTTGTTACCTTCTCCTTAGAGAATATTACATCATCAAGAAGAAATGTTGGTCCGTGATTTCTGACCTCTACTTTTTAAATTTTTATCTGACATAAACTTTCCTACGGTACCTGGCAGGCACAGCCACACAGCACTGGGGACAAACACAGGTACCATAGTTTTCCCTCAAAATTCTACAATTTGAAGAAAATAATTAAAAAAATGATTGATGTGATCCAATTTATTCTGAAATGTTAGTTCTTGAGGAAATAAAAACAGTTCAAAAAGATCTTCGATGTTCGACCCGTATTGAATACGACTTGAATGGCGGATTTGTTTTGTAAATCAATTTAGTGAATTAATATCTTTTATTTAAATAACATATTTCAAACGTATTTACCGTTTCCAAGACACAGTGATCAAAAAATTGATATTTTCAAAATAATACTCTACGTCGATTTCCTAGAAAACGGCTTAAAAGAGTTTTTCCAAATATACTCTCAAATTGTTCTTAACATCGTTTGCATACAATTTCAAATTCATTAAAATACTATTTACCTATATATGAAAAAAGATTAGAAATATTTTGCCACTATTCACTCCCGTAATAACGTAACTACGAGAATATATTTGTATTGTTTGTGCACACTTATTTTTTTAACTACTGTATATTCATCAATAAATTTCCTCTGAAAATGCTTCTCCAGAAATTTCCTTGAATTGGTCTTACTTAGTTCTTTCGACAGTGTTCAATTCAAATGAAACACATAACAAAACGGATTAATTTGTTTCAGGTCCGAATAACGTTACTAATACGTTTTGTTAAGTTATGAACCTCTGATTATTAGTTACGCGTACAGTACCGTTCTCCCTGTACCGCAGGACAATAAAGCTATTGAGGCCAATAACGTTATTCCTTTTGTGTTACCACACTGCATATCGTTATGTACTGGAATTCATTTCTTTACTGCAGTAACGTTAAACGGCATAATGTTTCAACAGATAACAACGTTATTCCAGTACCGTTATTCCTTTTCTGTTATTTAATATTGTTACGTTAGGTATCATCGTTCTTCTCGTTATTGCGATAACGGTACAACATATAACGTTTTAACCGATAATAACGTCATTCCAGTACAGCAGGACAATGACGGTACTATTCAAGTGAAACACGTAACAGAACGGTTTAATTCGTTACGGATCCCGTATAACGTTATTAATACGTTACGCTAAATTACGGACCCATGCAAGCGAGTGGCCTAAACATCTGTTTGCTCGTCTGCCCTCTTTGACGACGTCGTTGGCAGAATGAGGGTGACTTTTTACGCCGGAACACTTCGGCCGCCAATGCTGATTAGTAATCAAAATGTAAGCGGTGTCGGGTTTCGAGCTGATAACGTTTTAATTATTAATAAAAGACACAACCCCTAGACCACGGATGCGTCACAGGTTTGTCTACATGAATGGTTCACCTAGATGTTCTGTGGGAGTAGAGTCAATCATTTTTGAGAGTCGAAGAGTGTCGGAGTCACAGTCATAAAGCCGACGTGTTCGTTAATGCGTGATAGTTGAGACACATTTGCAAGTGTCGGAACCGACACCCTACCGATTGTATGGGTGTCGATTATTTCCTGGACTTGAGAATTTCCGCGAATTTTACTGTGAATGTAATTTACGTAGTTCTTAGTTGAAAAGTTCAGAAAGGAAAGGTTGAAATGTTGCCATAACTTACTTTGGGTACTACGAGTGAAATTATGTTCCGAATTTAATTTTGAGTTGGGCTCCTCCTATTTTATTTTGCGTACAATGGAAGGTTATATGACGTGAGATTGCGTATGAGTTTAGTGAAATGATTCTGGTACACTGATTTTGATACCTAGTAGGAATTTTAGAGAATCGTGAGGTACGGTAGTTTTAAATATTCAGTGCAGTATTTTTCTGAGTGGGTCGTTTGCAGTTGCTGCGTCCTTAGTTTGTGCACACGTCTGTAGATTGGGTGTTGCAAATAGTTATTGATGATTCAGGAAGGCACACCCTACGGTAGCTGAGTCTTAGCTTTTAAGATGAGAACTAAAGTGGTGGTGGTGCCCAGTGATACTGGGGATAGAGTTTTGTCGTCACTCGTTCACATTACGTTTGTTTATTGAAAAATATCGGACTGAAAAAGAGAGGAAATATGGTATGTAAACCACGAGTTTTCATTCCCATTCAAATATATGATTCATTTTACAATTAATTTAAAGGGTAGAGAATGTAATGAAATTTGGTTTTGCAAGTGGCGGGAGCTAAAGATAGTAATAAATAAGGAATATGTACACCAGTGTCCAAAATTAAAGCAACAAACGGAAATTTTGCAACGGTGCTTTTATTTTGCCACAAAACGGTACAAACAGGTTATAGTAAAGTAGAAACAATGTAAAGAATACAGAACGTAATCAACTGCAATATGCATAATGGTAGACAAAAATTCCCTCCATTGTTTTGCAACTAAACGAATTTTCACACATTTTCTGATGAGATGTGATCACCTCTGGAACCAATACAGACCCGACAACAACAGGACATGCTGTGAATGATGTCATCAGTCTCGTGTTAAGGCAATAACGCCTGTTATTCCTGCACAGCTGCTCACAAGTTTTGGAGAGAGGTTGGTGGACGCTGACGTGCTGCAACCCGTTTCCCTAGTGCATCCCGCAATCAAATCGGGAGAACGAGCAGGCCACGCCAAGCGTGCAACATCTTCCGTTTCCAAATAAAAACATCAGCCATCCATGCTCTATGAGGGCGTACGACGTCTGGGTCCACAGCACCTCGCAACAACCGCGCATGAGATCCCAGTACCTCCTCACGGTACCTGACAGCAGCTACATCTTGACGAATCATCCATACAATTTCCTGAAGAGTGTTCGAGTGGTCAACATAATCCCTGCCCACATCGTAAGGGATCCTTCTCGATATCGGTTTTTTTCGACAATGTTTGGGTCCCGAACTCGTGTTCCACGTGCCCTCCAGATGCGAATCCCTCTAGAATCGCTCTCCAGACCAAATCGAGACTCATCTGTGAAAAGAACATTGGCCCACCTTTCAACTGTCCAGGTGGCAAGTTGACGGCTCCGCTCTAAACGTTCCCTTCTGTGAAAACACGCCAGAGGTAAACAGACAGCAGATCTCCAACAATAAAGGCCACTCTGCTGAAGCCTTCTGAACACCGTTTGCTTCAATACAACACGTCCAGGGGATGCTGCGAGGTCAGATACCAGCTGCAGTGCAGTAGCAAGGTGGTACCGTCGTGCCCTTACACCCAAATAACGGTCCACTCTTTCCCATGTCACACGTGGTCGGCCCTGACCTTGTCTTCGGGATACAGTTTCGGTCTCTATAAACTGTCGCCTCATCCGAGAAACAACAGAACGATTCACAATAAGTCACTGGGCCACATCAGTTTGCGACTCTCCTGTTTCCACTCATCCTATGGCCCTCCACAGTATAGAGTTTGTAGACGTCTTCTCTGTGCCATACTGCATCGTCTATGACTGTGTACCCTGCAAAGACTACCCCACTTGATAAGTGCCCTGACGTCACTGCTGTGGTTGTCCGTTGATCGGAATGCCATCTTCCGTGCAGAAAACGATCGTAACGACATCTGTTTACAGTTTGTATCATTGTATCATGATTTAGCACAGGACGGTGAAATAGCAGTTTGTTGCATTAATTTTGGACACCAGCGTAGATAAGTCAGTACTATAGGTTGTGTTTAGCGAAGTTTACTGTCGTTGACTTAACAAAATATTACGTCTGTGGTTAAAAGTCAACGCCTGTTTTTATCAATTAATGTCCCATATTAAAAAATTGTTTATTTCGATGATAAAGACATTCTGAAGTACAGATTGGTGCTGGGGACGCTATTGTGAGCGTTGTTGGACACTACCTTAACTGAGTAAATTACGTATCGTGTACGAGAAACATTTTTGCTAATTAATACTGGAAGGAGATAATTCACGTTAGTATACCTTTTTTTCTAGTAGTACGATAAATACATAATGAAAGTGTTTGGAAGTATTTTCTGGCACGATTATCGAGTGCTAAGTTTACGAAGTGACCTCAATAGCAAAGGGCTGACTGGTACTCGTAATATTTTGCGTTCATGATTAAGAGAAAGTTAATTATAAATGAGTTGTTCAAAATGGCTCTGAGCACTATGGGACTCAACTGCTGTGGTCATAAGTCCCCTAGAACTTAGAACTACTTAAACCTAACTAACCTAAGGACAGCACACAACACCCAGCCATCACGAGGCAGAGAAAATCCCTGACCCCGCCGGGAATCGAACCCGGGAACCCGGGCGTGGGAAGCGAGAACGCTACCGCACGACCACGAGATGCGGGCTATAAATGAGTCGATATCGATTTAATTCGCAGGTATGCAATTGTGCTGGGAGGAATAATTGCTATTTACATTGTAACACTATCGACCTTTTGAGAGTCGAGGGACTTTGCACTAATGAAGCAAAGAATGAGAATTACAGTATGCAATGTATAAGAAGGTCTGGAGAAGACAATATTCTTTGACTGTGTGAAGTTTAACGTTTATATGTAATTAACAAATGTTTATAATGTTATGTAAGTAATAATAAGTATCTTTTATTTAACCATGTATAATTGTTTGTAAAGTGAAGTCAACACCAGCTCAGTGCTAAAGTTAAATGTAGGTGAAAACTAGTAGGGATTTACCGACGTTCTGGAAGGTCGGACGCGGTGGATATTTTTTGCTGCTAACGGAAGCAGGTAGGAGAGGGGAGAAGTGGAGCGAGTCAGACATGCGCAATACACTGTTAAGGCAGGCGACGAAAGGTGATGCGCGCTGTACTCCGCAGTATTGTTTAAACAAAGCTTAATAGATGTGAGTGAATGAGAAGTGCTAAGGTACAAGTTTGCAACGCTTTAGAGGAGACATAGAGTGACGCAGATCCCCAGGAAAGCCAAACTCATATTTGCCATGGTATAAGTCGCATAATTCGACGCCACGAGGACAAGTAATAATTTCCGTCGCTGCAAAACGGTACGTGCCTTCAAAGCACCTAAACCTCCAGCAACTGTGCTCACAACGACACTACTGAAATTAACCGTCCATAGTCCTGTATACTAGCTGTGTTGACAAGTTTTTGGGTGTTTTGTTCAATAATGATTAATAGTTTTTTATGCGAAACTACTCATTTAACCAAAAGTGTTCCAAGTAGGGTTCCTTTCCTATACTAAAGAGAATGACACCGAGAATCCATTGGTGTGAAACATTATTGCGCAACTGAGTGTTTTCTTGGAAAGTAAATTTAAATTATCACTCAAGTGCAACTATTAAAGTAAATGTGAAGAATTTTAGATTGCCTTGAAAGTTCCAAGATGCTATTCCAGGCCGGTGTAAAATGAATGTGAACAGCGGAAATGAAGATTTGGCCCTGTCTGACTACCCCCTGAAGCAGATCTTAGGATCTCTTAATTTTATAAATTACAATATAAACATAAATTAATGATGAAGGCAACTAATCCTACTGAATTATAAACGTTGTTTCTAATTATATATTTATTGTAGAGTAAAAAGAACCTTATATTACGAAGTCTACATTCCCTAACTAATATTACTAATAAATTGCTCAACTCTGCCCCTTATTATGATTGAACGATCTAATATCAATAACGCGAAGTGACTGACATCATCTACGTACGAAACACTAGAAGATAGTACTTTCAAAGATTATCTATGGCGGTGTGGAACCTCAGTGGAAACAAACTAACGTGATCACAGCTGTTTAGCTGTATAGCCCTAATAACCCGAAGCAATTTGCGGTATCACCGTATGTACTGCGTCTGGTGCGTCGGCGTGCTGGTTCTCGTACACGTCTGCGTCGATGGAAGAACTCCAGCCACAAAATAAAGTCTTTCAAACACTAGGACGGCAGAAGGCGGTTCTCTAATATACTCTAATACTCCAGAATGAGATTTTCACTCTGCAGCGGAGTATGCGCTGATATGAAACTTCCTG
The DNA here is from genome assembly GCF_021461395.2 of Schistocerca americana. NCBI lineage: Eukaryota > Metazoa > Arthropoda > Insecta > Orthoptera > Acrididae > Schistocerca > Schistocerca americana. Next base: position 286,554,700 of record NC_060126.1, read on the forward strand.
GCAGATTAAAACTGCGTGCCGGACCGAGACTCGAACTCGGGACCTTTGCCTTTCGCGGGCAAGTGCTTTACCAACTGAGCTACCCAAGCCCGACTCACGTCCCGTCATATCAGCGCACACTCCGCTGCAGAGTGAAAATCTCATTCTGGAAACATCCCATAGGCTGTGGCTAAGCCGTGTCTCCGCAATATCCTTTCGTTCAGGAGAGCTAGTTCTGCAAGGTTCGCAGGAGAGCTTCTGTTAAGTTTGCAAGGTAGGAGACGACGTACTGGCAGAGGTAAAGCCGTGAGGTAGGGCGTGAGTCGTGCTTGGGTAGCTCAGTTGGTAGAGCACTTGCCCGCGAAAGGCAAAGATCCCGAGTTCGAGTCTCGGTCCGGCACACAGTTTTAATCTGCCAGGAAGTTTCATTCTCTAATACTGTCTTTTTCTCTCTGTGTTCTGCAGAAGAGAAACGCGAACTCCCAGCCACAAGGATGGAGTTCAGATAACGTCTCAACGTAAGTATAGGCAGAGGAAGTGCTCTCAATTACTGAATGCTGCGTACTCAACGACGACTTCCAAACCGGAGGTGAAGTCCAGAATCGTATAGGTTCGTAACAGTACAGTTCCTAACTGTTCTAAATACACTACTGGCCACTGGCCGACAGCAAGAAGATGCTGTGATATGCAAATGATTAGCTTCTCAGAACATTCACACAAGGTTGGCGCCGGTGGCGACACCTACAACGTGCTGACATCAGGAATGTTACCAACTGATTCCTCACGCACAAACAGCAGTTGACCGGCGTTGCCTGGTGAAACGTTGTTGTGATGCCTCGTGTAAGGAGGAGAAATGCGTACCATCACGATTCCGACTTTGATAAAGGTCGGATTGTATCCCATAGCAATTGCGGTTTATCGTATCGCGACATTGCTGCTCTCGTTGGTCGAGATCCAATGACTGTTAGCATAATATGGAATCGGTGGGTTCAGGAGGATAATACGGAACGCCGTGCTGGATCCCAACGGCCTCGTATCCCTAGCAGTCGAGATGACAGGCATCTTATCCTCATGGCTGTAACGGATCGTGCAGCCACGTCTCGATTCCTGAGTCAACAGATGGGGACGTTTGCAAGACAACAACCATCTGCACGAACAGTTCGACGACGTTTGCAGCAGCATGGACTATCAGCTCGGAGACCGTGGCTACGGCTACCCTTGACGCTGCATCACAGACAGGAGCGCCTGCGATGGTGTACTCAGCGACGAACCTGAGTGCACGAATGGCAAAACGTCATTTTTTCGGATGAATCCAGGTTCTGTTTACAGCATTATGATGGTCGCATCCGTGTTTGGTGACATCGCGGTGAACGCACATTGGAAGAGTGTTTTCGTCATCGCCATACTGGCGTATCACCCGGCGTGATGGTATGGGATGCTATTGGTTACAAGTCTCGGTCACCTCTTGTTCGCATTGACAGCACTTCCAACAGTGGATGTTACATTTCAGATGTGTTACGACCCGTGGCTCTACCCTTCATTCGATCCCTGCGAAACCCTACATTTCAGCACGATAATGCACGACCGCATGTTGCAGGTCCTGTACGGGCCTTTCCGGATACAGAAAATGTTCGACTGCTGCCCTGGCCAGCACATTCTCCAGATCTCTCACCAATTGAAAACGTCTGGTCAATGGTGGCCGAGCAACTGGTTCGTCACAATACGCCAGTCACTACTCTAACTGTGGTATCGTTTTGAAGCTGCATGGACAGCTGTACCTGTACACGCCATCCAAGCTCTGTTTGACTCAATGTCCAGGCGTATCAAGGCCTTTATATTGGCCAGAGGTGGTTGTTATGGGTACTGATTTCTCAGTGTCTGTGCACCCCAATTGCGTGAAAATGTAATCACATGTCAGTTCTAGTATAATGAATACCCATTTATCATCTGCATTTCTTCTTAGTGTACCAGTTTTAATGGCCAGTAGTGTATAAACTCTGCTGAGAGCAAAAACAGCAAGTCCGTCCGTACCAACAAAAGCTGATATCAGGCGACCGTCACACACGGGCGCTCACAATGGAAGACCGCGTCTCTCCAGCGCTGGCTTCCCAGCAAGGCTTGGCTCACCAATCTCGTAATTCCGAAAACGAGTCATACTCCCGAAACCACGGAATATTCTCCCTCTCTACAGATTCTTCCCAACGCCGACCAACCATATTTTAGTTTTTTGTCGTCCAGCGCGGAAAGTTTGCGAGGAAAAATCTATACTCGTACAATGGTACACTTCTGAGCAAAAATCCTTGGGAATAACCCAGCCTGCGTGGTTCCCGAGGTGCCGCTTCTTCGTTCCTCTCACCTGTGTCCAAGATTTTCAGCGTTTCCGACGCATAATCCTTCCGGTTCGGCTACAATAGCGGCCAGTTGCGACTCTATTGTGCTCTAGCGCTTAGGTGCTACGAGGTCCGTCTTGTTATTTCCTGTGTTTAAGCAGGACCAACACACCTGTGTGGGTCTTCCACCCAGGGCTTAAGTTCTGCCAGCTGTTTCATTTCCACTAGCGTTCCAACCTCTACTAGTATAGGCAATCATTCATTACGCCGTTTTTATAATAAAGATACTTCGTCACTTTTCATGCAATAGGCGTTAACAACTATTTACAAGACGTACGTGACAAAGTCAGTCTCCTTTATATATTCATATACACCATGTACAACCTATCAAAAGATACCTCGTTGTGTCTGTAGATCACGACAAAGTATGTGGATAAGTTCGTGTAAGGTGGGAAATTATAGCCACCTTACAAAGTAAATAACAATTCTGTGTAGTGTGTGAACTTGGTTATTGGGACCTTCTGTCCAAGGAATTACGTAAAGTAGCTATTTCAATAAAACTGAGAAAAACCAAGTATAAAAAACTAACAAAAGTATCGTGAAATATTGCTTGTGTATAATACATGTTTTCAGAGGCGGTGTTGGTGATCTTACCTTCAGAAACGTAAGTAGGCATCATTGTCGTTCCGGCGTTGTTTTCATGGACTAAAACTTTCTAAACGTATGCGTGAGACCAATTCTGAAAGCAGTCATTATTCAGCTACCTACGTGCATTAGCCTGTTCCTTCAGTGATACAAATTAATAAAAGGGAAAAAGTTTTAATAAGAACCAAAATATACTAAAGACCAAATTTGGTGAATTTGTTGAATAACTTCAATCGATTCGTCATATTGGCTGGCGACCGTGTTTTTCAGTGTTATTATCACTCGCAAGAACTAGTTTGACGAAAAAGAAAAGCTGCAACCAAGACTATACGATAATTTGGCATTTGACCGAGCTTTATCCATTACGCGGCATGTAAGGTCACTAGCAGTTGTTAAGAAAGTAGTTGTGTTTAAGTGCTTCAATTAAAGAAGCTAGAATAACATCTGAAGTACTAAACGTATTTACAGGAGTAGAAACCGCGAGTGTTGTAAGCGGCCTTTAGACAGGACTAGAACATTTACTACGTCTACATGCTATCGTTACATATGTCTTAAGGTCGTGTGACTAGGGCCTGCCGTCGGGTAGACCGTTCGCCTGGTGCTTACAACGCCATGCTACCGCTGTAACGTCTAAATCAATTCAGTATTTTGATGCTACCTGTAGCTCGACAAGTGTGAGAAACCCGTAGTGGCTTGCCTTCCATGTATTCCTTTTTAAAAATATTGTGACCAAAGCTTTATCGCTTGATATTTATTTTATATGTGACATGTAAGTACTGTTTCTTTCTTGTACTGTTAGTCAGTACATATAAAAAAAATTACCACAATTTTTGTACTTACGTTATATGCTAGTTTCAATGTTTCACTTCTGATGAAGGCACCCATTGTAGTGCCGAAACCAGGTCAAAAGACTTAATTTTTGCGGCCGAGGGCTGTTATTGATTTAATTTTACTTTGTAAACGGTTGCTGACAACGCAGCCATGTTTAAAACTTTAAAACTTTCAGTTTTTATCCTTACCTGCGTACTTCTGATAAATCAAGCACGTCTCTGTTGCGTTTCTCCACTAGTATTCGGCAACATTAGTTTTTCATTTTTTTATTTAATTTTTTCTCTCGATTTTCTCTGGTGCCGGGACGAGTTTTTACCTAAGCGACTTAAACAGGGCAAATTACGTGGACATTCGGAGACAGCAATTTCGCCACAGTGTAGGGAGGAAAGAGTGGCGATCCTGAGGTCCAGGATATGTTTTAATGCAAGCAAATTCTGAGCGATAAGTACTGACTGAGGAAAGTGAAAAGTATGAACTTTCTTCCAGCACATTTATAAGTAGGATTAATTGGTAGTGAATACCGAAAACGTGTAAAGTCTTAATAGGAAATGATCTGTGAGGGTGAACTGATCAGTAGTTTAGTTGTCTATCCCCGTAGGTTAACGACAGTTTCAAGTTTTGTCCAGGTTCTGGCTGGCTTTAAATCCTCAGACTCTTACCGGACCAGTAAAGTAGCAGCAGTGGCATCAACATAGACATTGCCTTCGGCGTCGTCAGCGGCTTCAGCGTCAGCTTCGGCATCAGTTTCAACATCTCACAGAGCAGGACGAGAACAAGGAGGAGGCGTCATGAGGAAACTACTGAGAGCCAGACGACAATTATATTCTAATATCTGATTGACGTGATGTTGTTCAGCTGCACGGGTGTTGTACGTAGTATGAGTATTTCGTGTAATCGACTGATATTGTCGAAACAGAGTTTGAATATTGTTTGAACGTTAATTCGGTTTTGCTGAGGCGGTTTGATCGGTTGAATCGAAAGAGGAGTCTGAACAGGGAAATAGTTAGTGGCTCTAATAATTATTGATATAAAGTGTGAGTTTACAAAATGAAAGGAGAGCTTAAAGATGTGTTAAATATTAGCTGGCCAGAAGGAGATGGAAGCGATTCATGAGGTTCTAAAGAAGGAAATAAAACATGGTCAGAAGGAAATTAAAGATGAATTAATAAAAGATGTAACTGTGTTAAATCAAAGATATGACGAGCTTAATAATGAGAGAGACTCCGTAGAAAGAGCGTTGAGTAGGTTAACAGCACTTCCTGACACAGAAAAGATTAAGAAGGATCAGGAAGAGTCAATTAGTTTGTTGCTGCAAGATGGAGGTGATCAGATTAGTGAGACTACTAACAACATAACAAGTCAAACAAAAGATATTAACAAAGTAATGGATTACTAGCTAGAGAAAAAACAGAACAGGTTGTGGAGAAGATAAAAGGAATACATACAAAATTATCATAATTAGCATTTCTCAGAGTAACACTAAGGCAAAAAATGGAACGAAAGTACGAAATGGAGCCCAATCTATTTCGACTCCATGTAGCGAGAGTATATTGTGTTCATGAGATAACAATGAGAGTGAGCCGTCGGTATCTGGATCTTTATATAATTCAAGCAATGTACCTAGATGTAAGTGTAAAGATGATAATGGTACTCGTAATCTAGTAGAAGGATTGAGGCTGGGAGTTAAAAACGGTAGGAATCATTTTCCACATTTTAAACCAACGGGATCAGTGCGCTCTGTGATGTTCTTAAAATCGTTACAAGGAGCTTTACCTTGATCATCGGAGGATAATAGCTGTATAAGATTTATGATTAGTCATTTAAAGAGAAATATTTCTCAGTGGATAAATTTACTGCAGTTGAAGATTTTGATAATACCTTTAAAGCTAGGTACTGGCCATCTAATGCTCAAAGAACATTAATATAGAAGTTGTTTAGCCCTAAGAGGTGTACTGAGAGTTAGGCCAGACATAGGAGTTTTGTCGAGAACCACTTAAATCAAGCACTTTATTTATAAGAACCTGTAAACGAGATACATTTAATCTAGATACCAATTAAAAGGCAACCAGATAGTCAGGAAAAGGTTAGTAGGAGAAAGGTAGGTTCAGGCCCAACCTCTTCTCAAATTATTAGACCAATTGGATTGTTTGAAAAGTCAAGGGACAAAAAAATGAGAATATCTAACTGTATTGAAGTCAAGAATAATTATAGAGGCAGAAGTAATGGTAACGGGACCTTCAGAAAGAATAACAAGAATAGCTATAATTATGAGCATGGAAATAATTATAAGAATAATACGCATGGCAGTAGTACGATAAATAGATGGAAAAGGAATTGAACTAAAAATAATAATAACTATGACCAGAATACAAATTTTAGTAATAGCAGTGACAATCTAAATGGTAATAGCAGGAATTAAAATGTTAACAGTGATAGGAACCACTCAAGTAACAATGGTAATCATAAGGGCAAATAGTCGTGGTCAGTCAAAACATGTGGCTTCTACATAATCAGATAACAATGTAATAATTTAGGATGTCACAGATTATCACCAAGAGATTCCAATGGAAGGACGGTCAACCAACGGAAGTGCTTTTCTTCGGTATAGAGACCGACAACTTTCGAACGAAGAGTTAAATTTAGAAAGAGAAGGTCAGGTACAGAAGGTTCCTACAGTAGTAGTACAACGCTTGGTACAATCAAACGATGGACTTTATGATTGATACTAGAAGGGAAATTAGTTTGTTATTGAAAGAGATTTTGGAGAGGAATGAACTCTTTTGGCATAGTGAATCATTTCCGGTAACAAACATCTAGGTCATAGGATTAAAAGTAACAAAAAATGAGAAGGTCGAGGAAGAAGTGTTATTGTCATTTAATACTTCAGGAATAACGTTACAACGATCAGTGTTTGTAATGGCTGGTGTCAGTTGACCAGTATTGCTAGGAATTGGTAGGTTGCGGACACGTTCGGTAATTTTAGATTTGCAAGCAAAAAAAAGTGTATAAAAGCTAGCTATGAGCAAAAGTAGATAAAAATAAGGAAAAGTAAGGAGGAGAGCTGGCGCAAGGAAATTCTTAATAGTTGGAATGTGCAGATGGATAAAAGTTCAATCGTAAGGGAAGAAGATGGGGATTAAAAAGAAAATGAGATTAACTATGGGAGAGAATATAAAAATCAAGTTAACGAAGAATCTTCAGAATCGTCAGGCATAACCCATGAGCATAAGTATGAATTGAAAACTATGATAATGAACAATGAGCTACCATATAGCTAAAGACTAGGATTAAAGGATACGAATATAAACTAAAGATTAAAAACCATGAAATATTTTTCAGATTTCCCTGTTCCATCGTACTGGATGTGCATGAAACAGTGAGAAATGAAATAAACATGATAGTCAACTAGGGTATAGTTGAATGGTCAGGTAGTCCAATAGTGCCAATAGTGGCAGTGAAAAACTCAAATGGATAAATTCAGTTAGTCTTAGACGCTTGGGCTCTAAAAAAAATTGTTGAGATCGGACGTGATCGACCTATTCCTATGCAAGAAATGTTAGTACGCTTCCATTGTGCCAAGTATTTTAGGTGCGGCGATCTGACTCTGGAGTATTGGCAAATCTCACTTGCAAAGGAATCTAGGAAATATACACATTTCCTGTTCGATGAACGTTCTCATCGTTTCAAAGTTTTACCTTTCGGGCTAAATGTGTCGGTAGCAGACTTTTGACATTAGTAGCAAACCTGCTTCACGGGTTTGGTTGCGTAGATGATATGTTAATTGTCTCCAAAACATAGGAGGAACGTATCAAGCTTTGCTACAACTGTTCGTAAGTAACATGCTCCTGAAATAGCTGAAAACCTCCTTAATTTATTTTACGAGCATAACGTGCAGTCATAGGAGCATGGATGTACACGTATAATATACGACTAAAGACTCATCCATAAAATTCCTGAAAATGGCCTAAGGCCGAAATTGTACAATTGTACATGAAATACAGAAAATACCATTTGAGTGAAGTGAAATGTTATTTAGCTTCCTGTGTTCAGACTTCCATGGCTGAGGAACAGGACACCACAGTATATTATAAGCATGTTGACCAGGTCGAATGTGAGAATTTATTTATTGTACCAACAATAGAAACTATAAAGTTTGTCACTGGCGATAACAAGGACGTGACTTTTAGGTCACAAAGAGGAGAAATGAGTACTGTCGTTAATAACTAAACATATAGATATAGCGAGAATTAAGACTACATTTAAATGACATGTACGAAGCGGCTGTAGGGGGAAAATACTAAGATAGAAAATGGACTAATGTTCAGTATCGGAACGGACATAAACTTTCGGAGGTTCAGTTTAACCGACTCCAAAAACTTGGAATTATATTCCGAATTTAATTCAAAGCTGGGGTCCTTGTATTTTATTTTGTGAGTGACGGAGGGGCATATGAGGTGAGATTGTGAATGGGCTTAGTCAGATGATTCTGGTACTCTGATTTTGGTGCCTGGAAGGAATTTTAGCGTTTCGTGAGATACGATAGTTTCAAATACTCAATTCAGTATTTTTCTGAGTGGGTTTAGTTTGCGGTTGCTGTGTTCTTAGTTTGTGCGTATGGTTATTGATGACTGAGGAAGACACTCGCTAAGGTATGCTGCTCAACAAAAGTTTGGATTACTATCGTAAAATGTAGTCTACGATACCAGAAGTACCACTGACCTAGGCACATCTTCCAGTATCTAGTCAGAGCCCTTACACTGGACGGTGTGTGGACGCTTTGTGGCCATTTCCCAGTCATGTAAACAAACCGCTGTCGCAGAAACACATCGCGAGCAGCCCAGTATCAACAATAGCTTCATTCAGTTCGTGTTCAACACTGCAGTAGCCCGCCACGTAGAGGTAATTAACACTCTGATAATCTAGGACATTCGCGTTATTTTCAGCAGGTCATATACAGTAAGATGTTGCCGATCGGTTACATGTTACTCAAAGCTACATGCCACACTACGGAGAAAGTACACTGAATCGGGAAAGGTAAACGATAAACCTCGCAGTGTTCGTCCTCGTGTGACAACACCAATTCAAGTTCGTTTCCTCCAACTGTCGGCCCGCAGGTGCCAAATAACAGCTGCCAGAATTATTGGAAATGACTTCTCTCGGGCAACAGGGATACACATCTCAGACCAAATAGAGGGTGGAAAGAAACATCAGGTGGTCTCCCTTCCAGAAGACTAATGAGAAGTTTTGGACTGAACCAACAGGACCGACACTTCGAAGGACCTGGCCTCTTGCATATCAGCAATGGACCATTGCAGAATGGAGTGATGTCATATTTACTGACGAGATGAGGATTGTTTTACGTCTGGATACTAGATGTGTTAAGGCTCGGCGAATTGCTAGACGACACCAGGAACACCGAAACGTTGAGGAAGTCCATCCGTTTGCAGATGGAGGTGTGATTTTGGTGGTGCAACTGGGGTGGCTATAGCAATGGTGGGGAATGGCTAATAGGAGCACAGTAGTGGTTGGGGAAGGAGCACACTGCGACAGTGGGGGAGACACTGTTTATTGAGTCATAAATCACCATAATTAAAATCACAGTAACACTTTACGCTAATAGTATTTGATCATTAACTAACACCTTAGTAAAGATGACCGCATTGCCCCACTCACACACTGTCTTGCCCATAAATTATGGTAATTACCGTGACCGTTATTGGCCATTAATTGTAATTATCATCACAGTTACTGCCATTAATCATTTCCTGCTAAATAAACAAAACATGAGCACAAGCGAGCAGTTTATTCACACATGGGGGCCTAGGGAAACAGGCTGGATTGTTTACATAACAGAACAATGTCCCTCATTTGCCCAGAACCCACATACAGCCACTAGTCGCGTTACGGAGCAGCCCAGCAGAGGGGAAGGTGTGAGAGGGGGAGGTACAAATTTCGGCAGTGTGTCCCAGCTGCTCAATTCACCAGTGCACCTTCCAATACCGAAATAATGTTTCCGCTGGACGCCTTGAACCTGTGGACTGTTCGAGGAAATAATACGCCTGGAGAAACTGAAGAAACATAATATTTTCCCTTTACACTGAGGCTGAATACGTTAGTCGTGCACTGTTTGGGTTGATACTGGATTTGCAGGAAACATTGCGCGCTTGAATGTGATTGACCTGGGCGTATTACCACATAAGAGTGTAAAATATCAAGCCTGCCATGTGCTAAAAAAATAAATTTATTGGATGGAACTCTATCCGATAAACCTTACACACTAATGTAAAGCTGTAAAGCTTCCCCTCAGTAAAATCAAAAAATGCTCAGATTATAAAAGATGCAGCGACGTTGTTCATAGATGAAAATCTAAAGTCTGAACTTTACGAACGTGTGTGAAGCAAGTGGTACTTCAGTAACCAATGACTATAAAGGCCAAAATCCTGCTGCGGAATGCTTGAAGGTATGCTGTGAACAGTGGCTAGGAAATATGACGCAGAAGACATCATGTTCATTTTTTTTCTAGTTTTGTACCTGGCAACATCACTATTTGGTAAGAGTAGTCACGTCTACAGCTACAATACTAGTAATAGAAGGACCTCCCTTACTCATTACTAAAGTTGCCAGTGGCTCCGAAAGGAGTTTAGTAAGCAGCCACAAAAATCTATGATTACTTTTCCAGTACCGTAAAATGTCTGACAGGTAACAAAGGAAAATTTAATTGCTAAAAAATTTATTCTGGCCAATTATTGTAAATAAACTGATATAGAGTCCTGCGGATACAGTCTGATCTTGCTTCTACTAAGCATATACACCCAATTATTAGCAATGAAATTTCATATATATAAAACTGATATTAGTAAACAAATTAATTGTATTTACTTTATCATTTAGGGAATTGAATCAAAAATAAAATAAAAGAATTCATGGGCTGCACTTGGACACTGATCTAGAAATTTAATATGCCCAATTTGCATGCATAAAGTAACGAAATCAAGTAGTAAAACGTATCAGTGGAAGATAACAAAATTCCGTGAGACAGTTGTTAAATAAAAAAATTGGCTCTGAGCACTATGGGACTTAACATCAGAGGTCATCAGTCCCCTAGTACTTAGAACTACTTAAACCTAACTAACCTAAGGACATCACACACATCCATGCCCGAGGCAGGATTCGAACCTGCGACCGTAGTACAACTGTTAAATACCACAGAACCTGTTAGTATAGCGTAATGGGCAGTGCGCTAGCTTGCGAGACAGAGAGGTGAGCCAGACGTGGATCGAATCCGCACAGTGGATTAACCCCACGGGCTGCTACACCAGCCCGTCTGAGAGTGACTCTTAGGCAGTTTCCCATGCTCTTCTAGGCAAATGCTGTGCTGTTCCTCAAATTATTCCTCGGAGAATGCAATAGACAAACATATGAAATACGGTATACACCTAAAACAAAGTTTACTCGATTGACAGACAGACAGGCTATAAGACTTCCCTCCCTTCAGTTACCTTGATGGCTGTGACGTCAGAAGGGCATCCGGCCACAAAGTTAACTAATAAAATAAAATGTTTGCCACGCAATGAGAAAGCGGACCCTTATTACACGGTATAAATGCTAGGAAAACAAAGGCGTAGAATTGCTAAAAAATCACACTCGAAAAAGGAATCGTTGATAAAATATCTCTGGTGTACATTGATTACATACAGCTAAAAAACGGAATAGAAGATTATAAGAACAGACATTAATTTTAAACACAAACGTTTAGCTTGGCAGAACTTGCAGTGAGCTGGAATGGTGAACGTCTTTCAATAATTGGTGAACTGAGATCTGGCACACTACTCACTGATTGACATATAAGGCCAACAAGACAATACGCTGTTAAAAATATTTCTTAAGCGTCTTGAATGGTAATGCAGGATGAGTGTGGTAGTTTCACCTTGAGTTTATGGTATTGTCGATGGATGTTTCAGCCTTGGAAAATGCGAATATGTAAATAGAAATGATATAGTGCTAGTTCTATTACAACCCACAGGCTATTACAACTGAATTTTAAACGAAACTATCATTTCCAGCAAGGAGAGGCTGACTGATTGATGAGTGTAAACCAATGTACACGACACAAATAACTCCGAAGAATGAACGCAGTACATCCTGACGTCGCGGTATCAGCAGCCAAGAAAGTCGCAATAACAGTTATGTTAAGCATTCTGAGTTATCATCAAAGAAATTCCTCCTTTTGCTTCATTTGATAGTCATACGCTTTATGGTAGTGGTCCCAAACGTACAGTTTGGGATCAATCGTTTTATTTTACTCGAATGTTTGGTAAACGGCTAGAGACGTCCATCGGTTTGGTTCTGAAACTACCAAATTGAGCATAAGCAACGCTAACTGATATTCTGAGTTCTCTAATCTGTTGTCTTGAAATAATAATGTGTGTTAAGATTATCTGTTTGCGAGATGCGCAGACACAATTTTTTAATCTGTACATATTAATCGGGTTACCTGGGATTGTTCAGGAGAGAGTAAACGTATTGGACCTAGTGTCAAACACACGTGAAAAGTTTTGTCTAACTGATACTTAAACTGTTTTATTGCGTTTTTCATTCCCTCCTCTAACAAGAAGAACGGACTGTTTCAGATTCAGTCCATAGAATATTCTGGTCTGATTTCAGCCAAATGTCCCACCAAACTGGCAGTGAAGAAGAGGGAATCCGAACTGAAACCTCCAGAACACCATGAAGAGAATTGGGCTATTATACTTTCTTTGTCGGGCAATACTATCAACTATCCCAAACAAGAGTTACAATTTAGTGTATGTGTTTGTTGCGTGTGTGTGTGTGTGTGTGTGTGTGTGTGTGTGTGTGTGTGAGAGAGAGAGAGAGAGGGAGAGTCTGTGTGTGTGTGTGTCTGTGTGAGAGTGTGAGTGATTGTGCGCGCACGCGCTCTCGCAGCCATTCCCATCACTGTGAATGTGCTGTGTGCCTATTTTGCCGAACAAAATTCTGAAAAGAAGCTTAATAAAGTTTTACAGTAATGAACTGCAAGAGACATATATGATCTTGTGCTTGATGCTGTATACAAAGCATTTAGTGCATAGTTACTATAGTAATTGGGTGTTGCAACAGTTCTAGTATTATAAACTATGTACACATACTCACGGTCTGAATAATAATAACTAAAAACCAAGGCTAATGTCCACAGTTACAAACCACATAAAAAAAGAATTATTTAGAAGACTATCCAAAGCTTTTTCGTTTATATGATGCTGATTAATTCTTGGTGCTTCTACAAGGGTTCTACATAGTTATCAATCAAACGGATCCTCACATTCTCAAATTCTGAAATATTAATATTTTAATCAATATTTTAGCTTACTGGACGAAATTCTGTAAACAGATTCTTGAAATCAATGTGAAACTTGTTTCTGTCTTGGTCATGCATGAAAAAGTTCCAATTTATAGCGACAATAAAAAGTAAATGGTATCTGACTTGACTGTGGAAATGGTTACAGAACATTAACCAAGAAAATTTTTTTTAATTATGAGTGCCTTTCGCGTCACAGTGAACACAGTGTTCTGAAATCCACTCATATATGACAATACAGAGTAACAGTAATTTCAGTGCATCTTTCATTCTTGTGATGTCCATTCTGTATTTCTTTTAGATGGCCTAAAATTGCATTGCAAGTCTAACATGGGCAACACTAAATTTACAGACACAGGTATATATAGGTATATGTTGGAAATTTCTCTTACAAATTATCTTTTGATATTTATGCCAATGCCCCACGATGTTGCTGCTGTTACCACTACTATTACGTGAGTAAAGCTATAAATATCAGTTACGGCTCGTCCTGTAGCTGTTATGCATGCCAGTTGTAGTTTCCGTTTCGAAGGTGTCAACTGTTCTCTGTTTATTATCTGGGCTAAAAATTAAAGACTGCTGTTAGTTGTTACCAATCTCTGTTTTCTTTTCCTTTTTCTTTCCTGCCTCATGTCACCTTCCTTCCCTGTTGGTCTGGTAATTAGAATAAAACTAACAACTCATAGCCCAATAAACAATAATTTAATGTCACGCAACGGAATAACGGCTAATTAGAAGCAAAGTGTTGGAAAGTGACTTGAGGAAGCGCATGTGGCATTCTGATACATTACACAGAATTTGATTTCGATGTGATTCAACACTGAAAGGAGTATCGTGCTTTTTTCATTATTCAAACTGTATTATTTGGAAAGGAGCTCTGTATCTTTGCACAAGTCGTGAGATATTTCCATAATTTATAATGACTGTGTTTTATTTCTCAAGACAAAGTTAACTGGTTCGACAATTATTGATCCCCGAACACGAAATAGCGTGAGAGGCACTCACTTGAGAAGGAACTGACCTTAACGTTGATGATAAAGGAAAAAAAACTATTTTCACCTATTCCTGACAGGTATCCAAAGAAAATATGCCCCTCTGTTACATACCGTTCACTACTATCAAATACCAGTAACAGAGTTGGGAAGTATCCCTGGCTGACACAGAACTGAGAACCTCTGAAACTCTTATTCAATTCAAAAACCACTATCAATTGTGATGACAAAAGCTTCCCTTTCTTAAATGCGCTGAAGTAAACCCAACTGAAGACGATTAACCACAAAACTAATGTATTCTGACACTCTCCTTCCAAAGAATATTCTGATCAGCATGTCCGCTAAATTACCTAGTTCAGCCACAAGTAATAGAAAAAACACCTGTGCTAGTGAAAAATCTCCTCCGTCCTTAATAGTGTGGGGGAGAGATCTGTTGAGTTTAAAAATGACCAACGAAAATCTCTGACTCCCATTGCAAATGTCATCCTTGCCTGAGCAGTCTCCTTCTCTGTTATATCTAGCCCCACAGTATCCAAGGTGCCTAGATTTTAAAAAGTTGGGGAGGAAGATAAATTCGTTGGTTTTGAAACGACCAACTTCTCTCTCGCTTGAGACCTCGCTTTCTTTATCTTTCTCATAGCTTGTTCCCTACTCTGTCGTATATAAAATGATGTTGATCAGAGGATGGTTCTTCTGTTAAAAAAGTGGAGAGGGAAAGTTTCATTGCATTTCAAATGGGCAACCACTCTTCATTTCAGGCTTCTCTATTTTCCTTCCATGTAATTGTCTGTTCACTTCTCTGTTATGTCTAAAACGACGACGCCTAGGGAACGGTCACTCTGTTTAAAAATTAGAGGCGGGAAGGTTAATGGGATTCGAAATTCCGAGCCAACTTTCTCGAGCTGTATCTGTTATGGCCCGTTTCCTTATTTGTCTCCTTGCTACGTCAGTTTTCACCCACACATCATTCAATGAACGTCACTCTTGTACCACAGGCTAAATGACGGTATCCATAGGATTAAATGGAATAACGCACCTAGTTTGGTCCATCTTCTTCCCAGAGTTTTTAGGGCGTCGTTGCTAGTAGAAAATTTAGTGTGGCAGACTCGACAACGATTCAGCAAACATGGCGGGCAAGTGTCAAATTTAGAGAAATTATATAAAAAGAACCGATGGACAACTTTTATTACCCAACAGTTGCAGAAAAAACGGGCCAATTTTGTCTCTCAGGTAGGAAGACACTCTTGAACATTATTTTATAGCTGATGAAGAGGAGACATTACACTCCTCAAGTAACATATGCACAAACACATAAAGACAAAACATGAACATGAAAAATACACATAGCGCTACCTTCAAAAATCCAAAAAATAATATCTGACCTAAAGAGAAAACAACAATAAAAAGCCCGTAATGAATACAGAAAGAAATGAAAACCACACTGTGTCACAAGCAAAGTGTCGTGCAAGTACATACCGTAAGTAATGCAGGAAATGATATGGCAACTCAAAAGAATGAAATACACAGGGGCTTCTTCAGTTAAAACTTACAGGCTAAGAGGCCGTGGTGGATGTATAAAGCTGCGTCTTAAAGTTCGCCTTCAGATGGGCGAGACATCTTGGAAGATGTTGGAGACGAGACGTTAGGAAGCAGTTTTAGCCAACCACCACGGCCTCTTAGCCTAGAAGTTTTAACTGAAGAAGACGCTGGTCGTGAACGCCTACATTGTGTGATTACACAGCGGCCTGTTCAATTAATATGAAATTTGTCATCATTATACAAGAAAATGATGAAGAAGCGTTAATGGATCCACTGTGAGTATTATGCTTCAGTTACTTGTAAAATTACAGTGGGTAATGTTCATAGAAGGGCAATTACTATGATTTGAGAAACAATGTTTATACAGGTGGATACAAGAAAAGTACACATAGTGTTAACTTCATACGAATAACTGAAGCATTCAGTAGCTGTATACTTTCCCAATAACACAAAATATTTACAAAAAATTGTACTATAATTTCCAATAAACAAGTTAGGTACATAATGACATGAAAGCGAAACATAAAAATTATAGCAGTGTTCTCAAACAATATGGTTTATACGACATGATACCAAAAAACTCAAGTTAGTTCAAAACATTCTTAGATGCAGAACATAGTTATTGTTATCAGTTGACTAACTTTACTTTGTATATTTAAATATATTTACTTTATATTATTTATTATATATATTATATTATTTATTAAATAAATATATTTACTTTATATATTTAAATATTATTTGTGGAAGTATTAAAGGAGACAGATCGTCCAATTGCATTCAAATCATGATAAAAATGATTCCAAAATGACAAAAAATTTAGTGAAATAGACATGTCACTCAGTGTTGTGAGCCTAAATGTATGTTTGCATTCATGATGCAAGAGAAAAAATGAAAACACATTTAAAATGTGACTACGCCTATTCCGGCTGTTTTATTTCCAGACCATGTCCTCGTAGACATATTGTAGAATCAGGTATATCTTCTGAAGAACGCTGAATTACTTGGGCTGAAACCTAGGTAAAGGTTGGTTTCACTACCACAATCGAGGCTGATAGTTTCTTATACGTTAGATTATCACGATTGCTGAATTGGTTGCAATGTTGAAAGTACTATAACAGGAAAGGACCACTGCACTGGAAGTTCTGGATGATGGACAAGTGTTCAAGAATCACAGCACCAGCCGCCTCCAGCCTCATTCTCCATCACAGCCTTACACCACATGGACAGTAAGACTTGTTTGTCGTCACGGTAGCCACCAATTGTTGATGATGGCTTCCATAATGTCAGGTTAAGTCAGCCATGTGGGACTTGATGCGTAAGTGATTGCTATATTCCCATTCATAATATGTTGCCTATGTGGCAAGTATCACAGCTAGTGTCCAAACCAGGTTGTCCAGGCACAAAACTGTACACCTTGTCTTTATGTAGTGGTTGCCAATGAACTGTGATTCTACTTTTAAATTCATGTGACTCGTTATCAACGTAGTGCAATCATGACTTGACAGCTTAGTTCTTCTTATTATATGACACACTGGCTTCGCCTTAGCACCCATCAAACACCGTCTTCTGCACTGCAATTAACAGTGTTTGCAGAGGTAGTATTGTTCGGCACATAATGGGACAGCTTGCCCGGTGGCCCATTTGTTATGGTTCCCTTGGGTCTGCAGCAGCTCTCAAGGTCTCATTTGCATGGCAGCAGCATCGCTTACTGCGTAGACAAGGCGGTGCAGGCAAAGCCATCCAAACAACTGCATTCTGACCAGTGGCTGCATCGACGGCCTACCACCTGGCATTCTCTGCAGTAGGCCAAGTGTGGCGCACAGTATTAGGGGGTCCACCCCACAGCCATTCGCTCTGTCAGTGATCCCTCGTAGGGGCGCCTCTCATGAATACCACACCACCGGAGACGAATAGCCAAGCAGCCTTGCAGAGCAGCTCCTAGGTGCCTCGCTCAACCTGCTGATGTCCATCATTCACTTCCGGTCTTGTGGCTTCATAACAGTTATAACAGGTTCATGTACGACATTAGAAACTTGTAGTTACCATTATCCTAACATTAGCGAGGCTTGTGATACCATCCTCCTCCTAATTTTACAAAATTTGGAGATTGTTACAAAGTTTCTTATTGTAATCTACATTGAAAGAAAGCCACTCACTTCTTACATCATACCTACTGACTTGATCTAAACTGGATGGAAGAAGGAAGTATAAAAGGCGTTCCAGAGAATATTAATCTCTACCATCATTCTCGTGCGTAAAAAAGGGAGAGAGAGAGAGAGAGTGAGACAGATACTCATTCCACCTTCGCCTCATGTACACATTATTTCTCACTCAGTTCTATTTATGCTAGCCAAATATCATAGCCAATTTTTCCGTCTCATATCCTATATGTGGTTCTGAGTAGACAAGACGGGTTGCTGACGCAACTACTTAGATCTGAAGATAATCAATTGTGATCGAAATATGTAATCTAACTAAAAATGTGCAACTGAGACAGAAAAAAATGAACGTTATCTTAAAGATCTATAAAGTTGCTGAATCTCTCGAGACAACTAGTCGACTATAGCTAAATTTTAATTATTTTATCTACGAAAAAAGCGACAGCAGTTTGTTTCCTTCTCCCGTTCCTGGCAGTGTCGCGGTGCGTATAGAAGTGTCTTCTTTGTATTATTTTTTGCCAGTAATGATGTTTCAAACTTGGTTTCATTTTGTAGAAGACTAAACTCTCAGTTGCCCTGTTTTAATTGTACAATGCAAATAATTACTGACAATTTAAATTAAGCTAAAAGCGACTTGCTTGGTGATGCAATGATCGAGCGCCATATGCACTTTATCGTTAGTTATTGTATTATTATAAAGTCAAACTTGCATCAACCGTTTTCCTAACCAATAACGACTATTTTGGCTTGAATTTAATTTTAGCTATAAAAGCCAATGTATTTGATTTATTTAAAGCGAAAAATAATAATTGCATTTTCCTTTTTTTCCGCCTTTGAAGGTAATCCTTCCGTTTGAGACATCATGAGACACTTGAACTGGAAACGTAATCAAATAACACAAAAGTAGCCATTTCACCCCTGTCTCTATCCATCTCCATCCACACTTCTCTGTCCATCACCCCATCCTAATAGCAACTTGACGGTTCTAATCCCACTGTATTTATTTTCAGATAGTAATTAACATGAGCACCAAGTGTGACGGCTTAAAGTCAAGTGTTGGCAAGCCGGTGGTGACCGATAGAGCAGATAGGGCTGTGATACGGCGTCAGGCAATTGTACGCTGACCGACGCCTTTCCAGGACGACAACGCGACAGCAGCGGCCTCTATGCGAAGAGGACATAAGCGACGCGCCCGACTGGTTGCGACCCAGTTGAAGAGCAGCTTCAAGATTGGCGAGCTCTATAGCAGCATCGACGCTAGTTACTTTGCTTGTACAATTTATGTATAGTGGACTTAGGATTGTTTATACTGAAGAATATTGCCTATTTAGTATGTCGCCCTTTGCTTGCGACAAATCTAACACAAAGTTAAGTATTGTGTTTTTCTTTGGTAATAAAGCACATTAATACGATTTGTTTGAATGCTGTCTAGTGATCCGAGAAAGCAGGATTCCTCGACACCCCCTATTTGACGACTAGGCTGGATTTATCACTTGGCGAAGAGAAGGTGAACGACTCCCATAGCGAAAACCAGCGCCAACAGCCACCACAGATTCTCTGTTTTCTTTTGTCGTGGGATTTTGTGGTTTACTGGCACCTTACGTCTACCTTGTCTTTTCTTTCCAGGGGTATGTTTTCATCTTTAATGGTGTCTTTTGCTAATCAGTGTTTTCAGGTGGGCGTTGCAGAAATTTTCTCCGCTTGTGTGCTTATTTTTATTGCTTGTCTTGTCTGTTTATTGCATTTGCATCTTACGCAATGAGCAACGCATCTCTCCCACACCTTCCCCAGGCGCCACAGCTGCAAGCGATAGATGCAATGTAGCTAACACAGATGTCTCATTTCAGACCCAGCAGATCGCCACGACACTGCAGCTACTCGCCAACCAAGCCACCAGTACAGTGCAACAGGCAACACCCGTAGCTCCGAGTGCGCTACCGCCTGTTTGCCAGTTTAACAAAAAAGACGAAGAGTGGCTCGAGTGATTGCAACGATTTGATGCCCGCGTAATTGCTCACAACGTAACAGGTTCTGTGAAACTACATTGGTTTTTGTCAAAGGTAGGAAGTGCAGTGTTTCGCCTCATTTAGAAATTGTTCCTTAACGCCACTCCGAGTGAACTTTCCTATGATCAGGTTCTAGATTCGCTAACTCACTATTATGACGAACAAACTGAATGCGGTGGCAGCTAGGTACCATTTCTTTCATTGCAAGAAAAGGTCAGAACAAACTTATCGCGAGTGGCTAACGTATTTGCAGGGTATGACAAGGAAATTCAAATTCCGATGTGCTTGTGGTGCTTTATATTCAGAAGTTGTGTTGCATGATGCGATCGTGTACAATGTAATTGATGTCAGACTTAGACAACAGATTTTGAAACAGTCAGATCCATCATTCCAGCACGTAGTGCAAATACTAGATCAGTACGATTCAGATGCCGTAGCGGCCGATTAAATTGAGCAGCCACCAAATTGTCGGGTTGAGTCGTCTCTAGCTCATGACTGGCCCGTTAGGCAGCAATAGCTCCCGGGCGCTATGCCGTGTAAACAGTCCCCTACACAGGCGAACAGAATTAAGTCATGCCCTCGGTGCTATTCACGACACACACCCTAAGACTGCCCGTCCAGAGAAGCCCAGTGTTACGCGTGTGACAAGAAAGGTCAAGTACAGTCCGTATGTTTGCAATGGAACAAACATAAGAATTCTGCCCATTCACAAAAATCTAATCACAAGGCCCATGTAATCGATACAGTGTACTCAAAGCCTGCTGCGGGCATTAGCAAAACTAGCAAGCGAAATGTTTTTTCAGTGCTACGCCAGTCCAACAAACTTCTTGTTCATTTAGTATTAGTGGAAAACGTGTGAAATCTCAGTTCGTCACGGGTGCCTCTGTTACGTTGCTAAATCGTAACACATATGTACTGTTAGGCTCCCCACGCCTGCCTAAAACTAGCATGCACCTGACGGCTGACATTCCCATTCTAGGAACATATACTTTGCCTGCCACGTATTGTTCATATTCGTGAACTCTGACTTTCACTCTGCTACAATCACGAGATTGCGCGAATATATTTGGCCTTGATTCGTTTGATTTGGTTGGCTTTCAAATTCAGGACAACGTGTTGTCAGTGCATTCAATGCCAAAGACAGTGTAGCTAGTTTGCCGGAAGAACTCCCTGAACTCTTTTCAGAATCGCTGCTGAACTTAAAGAATTGCAAGATAGCGGAGCTATTGCGCCCATACAAGCAAGTCAGTGGGCAAGTCCACTGGGTTTGCTCCCCAAACCTACAGGTCGCATTCACTTCTGTGTTGGCTTTAAGTCTACACTCAACCTACAAAATATTGATTGATACTTGCCGGCCGCTGGTGGCCGAGCGGTTCTGGCGCTACAGTCTGAAACCGCGCGACCGCTACGGTCGCAGGTTCGAATCCTGCCTCGGGCATGGATGTGTGTGTTGTACTTAGGTTAGTTAGGTTTAAGTAGTTCTAAGTTCTAGGGGACTTATGACCTCAGCAGTTGAGTCCCATAGTGCTCAGAGCCATTTGAACCATTTGATTGATACTTATCCACTGCCACGCCCAGAGGATCTCATGGACAGATGGACAGATTAGGTGCTTGTCTCTACCTTTCAAAGATTGATTTGCGCGACGCATACCTTCAAATACCATTAGATGAAGAATTCCAAAAAGTGTGCGTTGGGAACACTTATTTGAGTTAGTTTAAATATTTGATTTTGCCTTTTGGCAGTGCTTGCGAATGTGTTATCTCATGCAGGACTAAAGTGTAGATTGGACAAGTGTGACTATTTTTTTTTTTTTTAGCCTGGGTTGCAGTATCTACGCCGTGTCATGAATAGTAAGGTGTACATCCTCTTCAGTCACATTTGTTAGCCATACGTGACCTGAAACTTCCTGGCAGATTAAAACTGTGTGCCGGACCGAGACTCGAACTCGGGACCTTTGCCTTTCGCGGGCAAGTGCTCTACCAACTGAGCTACCAAAGCACGACTCACGCCCCGTCCTCACAGCTTTACTTCTGCCAGTACCTCGTCTCCTACCTTCCAAACTTTACAGAAGCTCTCCTGCGAACCTTGCAGAATTAGCACTCCTGAAAGAAAGGAGGTAGAAGACGAGGTACTGGCAGAAGTAAAGCTGTGAGGAAGGGGCGTGAGTCGTGCTTGGGTAGCTCAGTTGGTAGAGCACTTGCCCGCGAAAGGCAAAGGTCCCGAGTTCGAGTCTCCGTCCGCCACACAGTTTTAATCTGCCAGGAAGTTTCATATCAGCGCACACTCCGCTGCAGAGTGAAAATCTCATTCTGCATACGTGACCTGCCAGTTTCTCGCGATGTCACAGAATGGCAGTCAGTATCAGGGAAAATGAACTATTACATTCCTTTCATACCGAATGCTGCACATATCGCAGCTCCATTGCAACGCTTGCGTCACAAGAACGTCCCCTTTGTTTGGACAGATGAGTACCAAGAAGTTTTTCAAAAACTTAAAAATGCCTTGCTCAGGGATCGATGCTTGGTTCACTTTGATCCTGAAAAACCAGTTGTGTTGCAAGCTGACGCTTCCTCTTACGGAATCGGTTGCAGTGCTTTCGCACAGATTTATTGATAAAGACTGGCCTGATGCTTTCGCTTCAAAAGTGTTGTCCAAAGCTCAGTGTAACTATTCACAAATAGAGAAAAAGGCATTGGCTATTGAGTATGGTGTCACCAAATTCTACCACTATTTATATGGCTGAAAATTCTACTTAGTAACGGATCACGAGCCATTGCAGTCCTTGTTTCATCTGATGAAGCCGGTATCCGTACGAACTGCCCAAAAATTGCAAAGATGGGCTTAGTTGTTGTCGCAATGCCAGTACGAAATTGGGTATCATCCGACAGCTCAACGTGGTAATGCGGACACATTTTAACGTCATCCGTAGGGCCCTGATGCAGGCTTCCCTGATACAGGCTTTGACGCTTCTACTGCATCTTATTGTCACGTCGATGCTCAAGATTCGGAATTGCTTCAACCCTTTCCTCTGAACCATAGGAAAATTGCATAGCTGGCAGAAGCTCATACTGATATGAACGTTTTCCTAAGCTACATTCGCACATCTTGGCCTCGCCCATTGCATAGCATTAAGAACTCTGTAGTGAGCCGATACTCTCCACTTCGGCCTAGCCTCGCTATACAGAGGAATGGTTCTTGTTCAAAATGACAGGACAGTCACGTGTGTTGATCCCCAAGGCTTTACAAAAAGAAATGTTGCAGTTACTTCACCAAGGACACCGGGGGATTGTTCGTACGAAATAGTTAGCGTATCGACAATATTCTTGGCAGGGTACGGACATCCAAATAGAACAGATGACATCAAAGTGTCACGCATGTGCGGAAATTCAGACCGATCCACCACAAAAATTCTCTGCTTGGCGTAATTCGCAATCACCATGGCAACGTGTGCACATAAACGTTGCGGGACTTTTTTGGAACACTCGTTGGTTGATACTGGTAGACTCTTATAGCAAGCTTCCTTTTGCTGTGCCAATGAACTCGACAACGTTACGTAGCACAGTTCAAGCGTTGTCCTCTACTTTTTGCCTCGAAGGTTTGCCAGAAGTCATAGTGTCGGACAACGGCCCTTAGTTCACGTCAAATGAATTTGAAACATAATGCGGATGCAACGGCATACAGCGTCTAACTAGTGCACCGTTCCATACACAGTCAAACGGCAAAGGGGGACGTTTTGTCAGAACCTTCAAGCATCAGTTGGTCAAACTTCGCACCGCACACACAAGGGATCAAGCTATGCAACTCTTTCTCGCTTCCTATCGTTTGCAGCCACGAGATGGACCATCGTCGGCGGAATTGCTTCACGGCCGCCGCCATCGGACACTGCTCCACCCTTCTCGGCATCCGGCGCCGAAGAAAGGCTGCAAGTATCGTTTCGCGTCGCATGATATTGTATTCTTCAGGGTTTTTAGCGGCAGCAGAAAATGGGTGCGAGGCGAGATCCTTTGTCGACTTCTTGCATGCATGTATCTCATTTCACAGACGGATTGCAGCGCCAACATCACAAACAAATTCGGCAACGTGCGCGGTGATCCTTCGATATCTCTTCCCCCAGATTCACGGATCCCTAGGTCAGTGCGGCCACTGTAGCCGCCAGAATGGGTCATCACGATACCGCGGGACGACCCCATGGAGACAGAGCCTTCGCATCCCCCGCCTCCTCTCACCCTACCTACGGAGCTGTACCCGCTCATCAGAGCAGCCGACGCCTTCTACATCTTATGGGCCTCAGGGTGTGGATGCGTACCCTTCCGTGCGTTTTATGGGGACGTTTCCACCAGAGCTAAGGCCGGATGGCAGGGTATGACTGGAAGTCTGACGTCCCCTGCAGCGACAGCTTCCAGTCCACGCTCCTGGTCCTCCGCCTTTATCGAGCTCACTATACAATGACAGTCCGTCGTTTTTTGAGGGGGAGGGCGGATGTTACGGCGTAATGTGAAGCGCCGACGCGCCCGTCGGGAACAGTAGAGCAGAGATACGGCGTCAGGCAATTGCACGCTGACCGACCCCTCTCCAGGACGACAACGCGACAGCAGCGGCCCCTATGCCAAGAGGGCATAAGCGACGCACCCAACTGGCGGCGGCTCAACTGAAGAGTAGCTTCAAGATTAGCGATTTCTATAGCAGCATCGACACTACCTACTTTGCTTGTACAATCTATATAATTTGGACTTGGGATTGTTTATACTGAAGAACATTGCCTCTTTAGGATGTCGCCCTATGCTTGCGACACTTCTGTGTAACACACAGTTAAGTATTGTGTTTTTTCCTTTTGTACTAAAACTCATTAATACGATTTATTTGAGTGTTGTCTAGCGATCCGAGAAAGCAAGTTTCCTAAACACCTTATATTTGACGACTAGACTGGATTTAACACCAAGTTCGGTTGAAATCGATCAAGGACTTAGGAGCGTTTAACCTGTGGCTCTAACTATGTACACACAAAACTCATACATTTAGCTTCTTTGACACATATTTTGATACATACCTCACCTACACCTTTAATAAATTTCGCTCTGCAGCTTATTTTTCACGTATCACAATATTTATGACGTCTTTTCCCTTAGCTATGCGTCGTACAAAGGTATAATTTACAGGTAGATTCAGTGGCATATGTGAATAGTCTGCGAAATGTGTTGGCAATAGAGTTAGTAGTAAAGAAGTAATAAGTTAAAACGTCATACATGATGCGGTAAATTTTTACGCATCTCAGTATATATGACGTCATATTGCCTGAACTATGCGTCGTACAATCGAGTAACTTTGCAGTGTATTCAGTTGTATATAGGATTACTGCCTGCAAAATGTGTGGCGAATAGAGTTAGTAGTGAAGAAATAATAAATTAATAACTCACGTCTGCTGGGGCAGTTTAACTGTGAAAATGTAGTAAGCGATGAATTTTTTCTCCTTTCATTGTTTTGTCGGGAGTGTCAGCGAGAAATGGTTTCGTAAAGGTTTGAAATTAAGTTTGTTGCAGTGCAATAGTAGGTCCTCTCATTCTCAAACATACTGTTTTTTCACTCCCACCCCCACTGCTTGGATAGAAAGTTGGTTCTTACCCCAACAGTACTTCTTTCCAGACAGCAAGTAACATCCGAACTAAGTTGTTTCAAATCGATTCAGTAATTTAAGAGGTGATGTGACACTCCGCACATACATACATACATACATTTTGTAATGCTAAGGGTTTCCTTCTACCCGAATTTTCATCCCACTCTTGAACATTTCTCTTATTTCTGTCACTGCTTCTTCGATGTATAGATTAAAGACTAGGTGCGGAAGACTATATCCCCGTCTTAGATCTTTAACTGGAACACTTCGTTTTTCGTCTTCCATTCTTATTGTTCGCTCTTGAATCTTTGTACACAGTGTACGTTAGCCATAATCCATCTTTTTCTACAGCTAAATCCTATTTCTCTCAGAATATCGAACGTGTTGCACCATTTTACACTATCGAACGCCATTTAAGGTCGAAAAATTCTATGAACATGTTTTGATTTTTCTTAATATTCCCCTCATTACCAGTCGCAATGTCGGAACTGTCTCTCTGGTGTCCTTACCTTTCCGAAAGACAAACTGATAGTCTTCTAATGGAACCTCATTTTTCTTTTCCATTCTCCTGTACATTTTGCTTGCAAGCTGACTGTGCGATAGATCCCGCACTTATCACCTTTATCAGCTCTTGCTATCTTTGGGATTGTGTGAATAATACTTTTTTTCCGAACATACTGTGTATCTCTCCAGAATCACAGACTTTACACTCCAACTTCAATGGTCGCTTGGTTGCCACTAACCCCAATGATTTCAGGAATACCGAAATAATGTCTTGTATGTCTTCTTTCTTATTTGATCTGAATCTTCAAAAGCTCTATGGAACTCTGATTATAATATCAAGTCCGTTCTGTGTTGCATATCGACTCCTATTTCTTTTTCAGTCGCCTTATCAAACAAGTACTCCAAATTGTACAGGCCTTCAGTGCACTCTTTCAACCTCTATCCTCTCATCTCTGCGCTTTTACAACTACACCTACATCATCATACATACTCTGCAAGCCACTATATGGTGCACTGCCGAGGATGCGTTGTATCTTGTAAGGTGGCAAGATTTTGCCACGTACGTGCATAGTTTTGATAATTCCTATTTCATTTACTTAGTATTGGATCGTATTTTAAGTGGGGTTATAGAATTATTAATCATTTATTGGTTAATACTGAGCAGCCTCATACTACCATTTCTGTGGAGGTGCATGCTTTGAGCGTAATTTTGTTCTGACTCTGAACGGGGACCTTTGCGGTCTCCGAAAGCGACACGAGACAAGGGCTGCAGGCAGGGCAGTTTATGGCTCTGAAAAGAAGACTACCTCTCGAGAAGAACGTGGAAATGGGCTTCTCTCGGCAGCCTGCGGTTGGTAAGGCAATGGTGACGAGACGATTCTAAAAGCATAAGATCGTAGAGGCATCTTCAAGCGCCGCCAACAGTCTTTTTTATCATGGAAGAACGCATGAGGAATGCCTGCCACAGAGGCCATTTAATAGTCACAGAAGTTCTCACAGCAGACTCCAAGGAGTATTTCCGCCAAAGACGCAGAAACGTGTCTGGATGGCTGAATTGTAGACGGAGGATTGGTCACAATTTATTGTAGAAGTTTCTACCGAACTGAGTATGAGCTGAAGGCGGTGGGTTGACAGCTTCATGACTCGTAGAATGGGAGGTATTCCGTTTGTAAGGGGTGCGGTGATTGGCCACAAGGAGAGTTCACGATAATGAGGCGTGGTTTTCTGTAACGCGGACACTGTGCGTCGAGGTCGCTCTCGGGTGTCGATAGAACACACTTCACTGGATAGCGTTTTGAGACACTGCTGTCAAGGAGTCAGGGAACAGTCGAACAGTGTTACCATTAGATTCGAATGTGCTGATTTTGCCACTAGGAGCGGCGTCATTCGTTTCTCTGTGAGGAGGTAAACGGACCTGTGCCTCTCTTTGGAGACGAGGCGTTACGAAGTGCTTCTATACGACCATACATTTGAGTCAAGTCTCTGCTCCTGGCTTGTGAACAAGCAGAATTTTTGATTCGTGTCCGGCATTGCATGGAAGCAGCGCTGTTTCGAATCCTCTGTGCAGTCGGAATTTTTAGCTACGCAAGGCACTTCGTATGCACGACTGCCGGCGACGCTGAGTGCATCGGCGCTGCACAGTTCGTCTTCCCACTAATCAGGTCGGTGCTACACGCACCGCGGCCCGGTAGACAGAGAATCTTCAACAGTAAATGTACGAAGTTCCATTTATTTGATCGCAGAGTTCCTTACTGACAATGCCAGTCAGTTGAAGGCTTTCTTAACTACGATGCTAATCAGTATCAACTGCTTAAGGTTTTCGTCATATAAACGAGAACACCGGGTCGAGTAATGCATGGTTTGCCAATCTCAAACTTATATTAATGAGTACGAGTTAACGATCTATGTCTATACCTGTCCAACTGAGACATTTTTCTTTGATAGCTATTTTCATAATACACTCCTGGAAATGGAAAAAAGAACACATTGACACCGGTGTGTCAGACCCACCATACTTGCTCCGGACACTGCGAGAGGGCTGTACAAGCAATGATCACACGCACGGCACAGCGGACACACCAGGAACCGCGGTGTTGGCCGTCGTATGGCGCTAGCTGCGCAGCATTTGTGCACCGCCGCCGTCAGTGTCAGCCAGTTTGCCGTGGCATACGGAGCTCCATCGCAGTCTTTAACACTGGTAGCATGCCGCGACAGCGTGGACGTGAACCGTATGTGCAGTTGACGGACTTTGAGCGAGGGCGTATAGTGGGCATGCGGGAGGCCGGGTGGACGTACCGCCGAATTGCTCAACACGTGGGGCGTGAGGTCTCCACAGTACATCGATGTTGTCGCCAGTGGTCGGCGGAAGGTGCACGTGCCCGTCGACATGGGACCGGACCGCAGCGACGCACGGATGCACGCCAAGACCGTAGGATCCTACGCAGTGCCGTAGGGGACCGCACCGCCATTTCCCAGCAAATTAGGGACACTGTTGCTCCTGGGGTATCGGCGAGGACCATTCGCAACCGTCTCCATGAAGCTGGGCTACGGTCCCGCACACCGTTAGGCCGTCTTCCGCTCACGCCCCAACATCGTGCAGCCCGCCTCCAGTGGTGTCGCGACAGGCGTGAATGGAGGGACGCATGGAGACGTGTCGTCTTCAGCGATGAGAGTCGCTTCTGCCTTGGTGCCAATGATGGTCGTATGCGTGTTTGGCGCCGTGCAGGTGAGCGCCACAATCAGGACTGCATACGACCGAGGCACACAGGGCCAACACCCGGCATCATGGTGTGGGGAGCGATCTCCTTCACTAGCCGTACACCGCTGGTGATCGTCGAGGGGACAGTGAATAGTGCACGGTACATCCAAACCGTCATCGAACCCATCGTTCTACCATTCCTAGACCGGCAAGGGAACTTGCTGTTCCAACAGGACAATGCACGTCCGCATGCATCCCGTGCCACCCAACGTGCTCTAGAAGGTGTAAGTCAACTACCCTGGCCAGCAAGATCTCCGGATCTGTCCCCCATTGAGCATGTTTGGGACTGGATGAAGCGTCGTCTCACGCGGTCTGCACGTCCAGCACGAACGCTGGACCAACTGAGGCGCCAGGTGGAAATGGCATGGCAAGCCGTTCCACAGGACTACATCCAGCATCTGTACGATCGTCTCCATGGGAGAATAGCAGCCTGCATTGCTGCGAAAGGTGGATATACACTGTACTAGTGCCGACATTGTGCATGCTCTGTTGCCTGTGTCTATGTGCCTGTGGTTCTGTCAGTGTGATCATGTGATGTATCTGACCCCAGGAATGTGTCAATAAAGTTTCCCCTTCCTGGGACAATGAATTCACGGTGTTGTTTTTTCCATTTCCAGGAGTGTATATATATTTTATCAGTACCCAGTTGTTCTACTTTTCCTAGGATTAGACTCCAACTACCGATACTGATTGAGTTAAAAATGGAGTACCATCATAGCTTGGAGAAGGAATCCACATGTTATTCCCGGTTGCAAGTTGTCAGAAACAGAGCTAATTTAATTCATTTTTTAGGCGACACCACATCGTCGCGAACACGACATTGACAACCATCACACAAATACACGAAAATGGTGATAGCTTTGGAACCACTACGAGTCACTTCCTTTCCTGTTCCACTCGCAAACAAAACGATGGAAAAACGACTATCTATATGACTCCGTAGGAGCCCAAATTCCTCCTGCCTTAATCTTCGTGGTCCTTACGCGAAATGTACGTTGGCGGCTGCTGAACTGTTCTGCAGTGAACTTTATATGCCGGTTCTCCAAATTTTCCCAGCAGTGTTTAGCGAAAGAAAGTCGTCTTCTCTCCGGGGATTCCCATTTAAGTTCACGAATCGTCTCTGTAATACTCGCCTGTTGATCGATCCTACCAATAACAGAGATAGCAGCACACCCTTGAATTGCTTCTATGTCTTTCTTTAATCCGACCTGGTGGTGATCCCACACACCGAACAGTACTGAATAATTAGTTGACGTAGTTTTCCGTGCGCCGTCTCTTTCACAGAGGAGCTCTACTTTCGCAAAATTCCCCCAATAGACCGAAGTCGACCAAGCCACTTACCTACCAGCGTCCTTACGTGCTCGTTCCATTTCACACCGCTTTACAAATATCTATGAATTACACACTGGGACTTTGTCCCGAATTTTCAAAGCCAAATGAAGAGTGGGAAATGTACAAACTGATCAACATGAAGTCTAGCATTCCACCAAAAAAAAAAAAAAAAAAAAAAAGTAACCACTCGGATGAAATCAGGTTAGTTAATAAAAACTTAATCAGTGAAGTGAGAGAAAACTGAAATATCTCACGAACAGCTACTATCTATGCAAATAATAATACGCTTATTTCTGCCAAATTGCCATGAAAGTTCAAAGTAAAATTGCAATAATCCAAGAAATTAGAAATTTTATATTGTGGTTTCTATAGTCAGTTATTGAAAGTGTACTTTTCGTGCAGAGTTATGTATGGTAAGGTTCGCATTGTAGACATTTTAAACTCACACGTTGCTTTGGTTCATGGAATGTTGTTCTATCGCTAATAAGGCTGTAAAAACCATGGACTCCCCTTCCGGTAATCACTTGTTTCATATAGAAATTTTCCTTCGCCCATGTTCGGTCGATTATGGTCTCTTTGCCGTAAAATTCTTGAGGCATGTCTTCCATTTTTCCGCCAACGTTTTTAGTAGATTTTTCAAAGTGTTGATATTAGGTAGCATCGGATTCGTCCACCGGTCTTCAATGAAGAAGGATTGTCTCGCTAGGAGGGGTGCGAGTCTCGATCGCGTGGTCTTGGACACTCCGATCACTTTCCTTATACTGGTCGCCATTATTCTTTCTGGTTTTGTTACGTTTTTTGCCGTGTGTGGTACGATGGTTTCTATGCTGTATGTCCTCCCCCCATGAGCCATGGACCTGGCCGCTGGTGGGGAAGCTTGCGTGCCTCAACGATACAGATAGCCGTACCGTAGGTGCAACCACAACGAACGGGTTCTGTTGAGAGGCCATATAATATTAACCAAAACGGCCTTGCTGTGCTGGTACTGCGAACGGTTGAAAGCAAGGGGGAAACTACAGCCTTAAAAGGCATGCAGCTTTACTGTATGGTTAAATGATAGTGGCGTCCTCTTGGGTAAAATATTCCAGAAGAAAAATGGTCCCCCATTCGGACCTCCGGACGGGGCTACTAGGGAGGATGTCGTTATCAGGAGAGAGAAACCTGGCGTTCTACAGATTGGAGCGTGGAATGTCAGATCCCCTAATAGGATGGGTAGATTAGAAAATTTAAAAAGAGAAGTGGATAGGTTAAAATTAGATAGAGTGAACATAGTTGAATCCGAGTTAGAATATCTAAATAAGAATACTGATTAATGACTGCACAAGCAATTAGAGGAAATCAAAGCTCAAGGGTTAAATGAGATAATGGTTGATAAATAGAGAGTATCGTAGAAGAACTGATGTTACATAATTTTATGCCTTACAATCCGACATATGATTTTTCTTTCCCGTAATACTTCTAAAATAATTTCAGGATGTGTTCCTTCAGAGGTGGCAAAGTTTCGCTATCACAGTGTAAATGCATTCATATTGTGTAAAAGCGTGTGAAGAAATGTACCAACTGGCCATCACAATGGAATCAGACAGATGGTTACTAACAGAAAGAAATTGCCGTACTGTCGCAAGCCAGCACTCAGCACTGTGCTAGAAATAGATATGTGACATACGGAAGACTATCCGAAGATGAACCTGAAAAATTCGAAAACCAGTTCATGGAGTATAAATAACTTTTCAAAAAAGTGACTGGTTGTGTTTACAGAACGGTTTCTGATTTACAGGTGTGCAAAGTTGTGTAAGTTTGGAAGGACAAAGTAGTATAGCTAGTACATGAAAACGTGTGGTGACCTTAAGCCTTACTTGGAACGATACATGAATTCAGGAAAATATTTTCCTGAGCCCATCAATTGGAAACGTCTTTTACTCATGCTTGTGAGCAGACTTTACTACAATGTGAGGAAGAAGGTAATTAGTGGAGATATTAGTGGTGTGCAAGGTTTGTTTGACACCTTTGATCAGTTGTACGGGCTAGGGAAAAGTAGAGCATCTGGAGGAACCTAAGATAGGAGAAAGAACCTGTATGGGAATACTTGGGAGTATGGGGAAGAAACTCAAGTCGAAACTGAGAGGTGAGTGCTAATTATCCAAATTGAGAAGGGCCACCGAATAGTAAAGGGGTGCAACCTAACATCAGAAATCTGATGTCGAGGAGCATCAGGTAATAATGGGACTCCGCACTTTAGGGGAATTAGTTGAGTCAGAACAAAAGCAGGAAAACAATTAGTGGTTGGGGGGGGGGGGGGGGGGGGTTTCCCGTATTCTCAGCCGATAAGCCATAAAGTAGATATTTGAACCTAGTGGTAAGGAGGTACTATGTGTGTAGTGCTCCGATCGAGGTGGCGGGGAATGTACCGTGTGTACCATGTAATGTCAAATCATGATATACGCACTGTTCATCTCGAAGGAAACGTGATTATCTGTGATTTCATTAATATGAGTACTTGTCATAAGTGAGGAACATTAATGAAGAAGGAACTACAACGTTATGTTATAATTATGTGAAAATATGTAAACTATCAGGGCCAATGATGTCTGTGGAAGGAAGAAAGGTTGGTAGTGGTCTGTGCATTGTATTGTGCATGCTACGCACTATAAATGCATTGAATTCCCTAGTGAGGAGAACGTTATTTAACGGAGATGTAGGTAATGGAGATTTAAGATTTATGCTCCCGATCCAGGAAGAGGCAATAGTATTTAGTCTAGAGGGCATCATGGAGTATTAATGATGCGAAGTGTCTCTCAAGTGACTTGGTACAGTATAAAACAAACTTTTCATAAGTTAATAAGAGTACAGAAGTATTTTTTCTTGAAACTTACGTCATTTTATTACTTATCGGAAGCAATATCCATATTACATATTTATTTAACATTTGATTGAAGAAAGTTTGAGGTTTAAGCGATATTATCGTTTTCACAATTACAGAATTGTTATTGAAGAGTAAAACTGTTTTGTGATCAGCTGATATTGCGGAAAATCAGTTCTAAATAGAATCGCTGTAACAGCGACAGAGTTGGAGCAATGACACCTAATCATGACAGAAGCCGAAGCGTTTGTGTGTGTTAACTAACGTAGTCAATTAATGGAGATATTGTTTCTATCTTCTAGCAGTCTTTAAAATTCTCTGTTTATAAGGTAAACATTGAACTTAAAACTCTCGGTCAGCACCTCACTTGACGTTCATGATTTTCAGCATCTTTCAACGATCCGTCAAATGCTTCTATTTGTTATTTATTATTTTCAGAGAAATTATTTCGCAAAAGAGTTAACCTATTTTGCCAGTTTGTTTTCGGGTTTTGTTCAGAAACCACGAAATACAATGTTTTTAAATATCGATGGGTATTCTAGTATTATTAAGTGTACATAGATTAAGAGAAAGTGTCAATGCCTGCAAAAAAAATTTTCGCTAGTTATTCAAGTACGTCCGCACTGCTGAATGACCTTTTCCATTCTTTAGCCTTCTTACATAGTTCTCTGCCTTCAGTGTTGCTGGAAGACCTTCCACATACCAGGCGTCTTTTGTCGCTGGCCACACTTGTCCACCTGAAGTTATTCCTGCTACATTTTACAGGCGATTCAATGCGAGATGCCCTACAGCCAGCAGTGATGTTGCCAGTTCTCAACTGCGAAGTGGTAACGTCGACGACGAGGAGAAACAATAAGCATCTATAGAGCTGTGACAACACTAAGATGATTACAAAATCGCTTTCCTAGAGTCTTCAGTTGTCGAAATGTCATGAATTTTGTACTTGTTTCGAATGGCGCCATTATGACGGTTAAATATCACGCCAATGCTTCTTTTATGCGCAAAATGGCTAGACTTTGAACAAGTGAACATTTTGAAACTTCATTTACATTGCGATAATACCAACATGCTTCCAGCTGAACAAAAGAGTTACTGATTTAACAGGTAAAATAGGTCAGATAATCACTCAGAGGAAACGTGGTAAACCAGTAATCATTGCCGATGATTTAAACTGCAAAGTGGGATAGTGGAAAAGCTGCAGAAAGAAGGTTTTACCGTATTAAACAATCCCAATTACCTACATATATACCTTTAAACACCTAGTCATAAGGTGACCAATCAGGAGCAATATAACACCTCTCTGAAAACAAACCACTTACCGCTCTAGAAGTAAGCATCCAAAGAAAATGGCGAAAACCAGAAGAAAATGAGAAAAGTGCATTTTCAAGAACAATACACATAGTGAAAATGGAAGCAAAATTAGACGAGATAAAACAATCTGAAACCCTGATAGGGAATGTGCGACTATGGGAAGCAACACAAGCACTAGGAGAACGCCTAAGACAAGCTGGTAACCCGATGAATAAAAGAAATGCCAAATAATGGCTCGAGAAGGAGTGTTACAGCCTAATGAAAGACGTACTAGAAAGCCTAGACAACCAAGACCGTGCTTAGAAATCCCTACACACCTCATAACTTATATCGGAAAAGTATATAACTACAAGAAGGCCTTAAAAAAACATTCTCAGAAATAGAAGGAAAGAAACTAGTGGAAGAAGCCATAAGACAACCATACATCGCTAGCCTGACTCACGAACCTTTGTGAGGACGGGTCGTGCATCGTGCTCGGGAAGGTCAGTCAGTAGAGCAATTGCATGCGAAAGGCAAAGAGCGTGGCTTCGAGTCCTGGTCTGAGACACTGTTTTAAGCTCTCAATAAGTTTCATGCATAAAATTTCTCATAGCAATAGACCATTCACCCCTCTTCAGTAAAGCCGGCTGGAGTGACCGTGCGGTTCTAGGCGCTACAGTATGGAACTGAGCGACCGCTACGGTTGCAGGTTCGAATCCTGCCTCGGGCATGGATGTGTGTGATGTCCTTAGGTTACTTAGGTTTAATTAGTTCGAAGTTCTAGGCCACTGATGACCTCAGAAGTTAAGTCGCATAGTGCTCAGAGCCATTTGAACCAATCCTCTTCAGTAATGTTCTACAAAAAGCCTGATAACTAGACTATACACTCATGAATCAGAAATAAGTTGTAACGGGTGACATAAGCAATCCGTTACACAGTAATTTATTGCCTGTAGTGAAATCGAACAGAAATGGATCTGTTAACCTTATTACGTGCGGCGTGTCACTTTTATTTACGTTCAGGGTCAGCTGCCAGTCCCTGCACCAACAGTCGATCCTCTGTAGGACCTCCTGCATCTCTCTTTGATCTTCTGCCTTGCAACCTGTCTATAGACAGCAGCATCGTCCAAGAATAGCTTTACGAAGCCTCCCATATTATCCTTTGGCACGGATAACAGCAGCGACGCGTCGTGGCATGGAAGCAACGAATCCTGGGTAGATCGCTGGCGGAAGTTGTCACCACATCTGCACGCAAGTCACCGTATTCCAGTAAATTCCGGGCAGCGAGCCGATGAGCTCTGACGCCACATACAATCACATCCCAGATCTGTTCGATCGGGTTCAGATGTGGCGAGGTGGGGGGCCAGCTCATCAGTTGCAACTCACCACTGTGTTCTTCGAACCACTCCTGGCCTTCGGACATGGCGCACTAACTTGTTGAAAAATGCCACTGCCGTCAGGAAACACGGTTGTCACGAATTGGTGTAAGTGGTCTGCAACCAGTTTACGATACTCTTTGGCCGTCATGGTGCCCTGCATGAGCACCACTGGAGACACGGATGCCCACGTGAGTGTTCTCCAGAGTATAATGGAGAAGCCGCGACCTTGTCTCTGTCCCGCAGTGTAGTTGTCAAGGACCTGTTCTCCTGGAAGACGACGGATTCATGCCTTCCTATCGGCACGATGAAGAAGGTATCGGGATTGATCAGACCGTCCAATGCTCTGCCACTGCATAGAGCCGTCGACTGCGGAGGCCCATCATTAAAAGTGTTCGGGCACTATTGCACTCTCCCCGGCATTAAAGTCTGATATTAGTTCCGCCACAATTCACCACCTGTCCTCTTTTACCAGTCTTTCCAGCCTACGATATCCGACATCCGTAACGAAGGGTAGCCGCCCAACCCCAAGACGTTTGGGCGTTTTCCACCTTGGGTTGGGTTGACTTACGGGAGGATGCCAAACAGCGTGGTCATCAGACTCATCGGATTAGGGAAGGATTGGAAAGGAAGTCGGCCGTGCTAATACAACGGAACCATCCCGGCATTTGCCTGAAGCGATTTAATCATGGAAAACCTCAATCAGGATTATCGGACGCGGGATTGAACCGTCGTCCTTCCGAATGTGAGTCCAGTGTGCTAACCACTGCGCCACCTCGCTCTGTGTTCCACCTTGGTTTCGCCAAGTGTTGAAAACACTCACCACAGCACTCTTCGAACACGTGACAAGTCGTGCAGTTTCCGAAATGCTCGTGCCGAGCCTCTGCGCCATCACAATCTGCCCTCTGTCAAACTCAGATAGATCGCACGCCTTCCCCACTCTACACACAGACAGCACGATCACTGATAGTGCATGCACCGTGCTTGTGTCTGACTAGCAGTCATTCCTCGCCAGGTGACGCTTCTATAGCTTGGACGGGTTCATATCGATAGGAGGTCGGTGATCACAATGTTCTGACTGATGACAGTATATTGCAAATAGGGACGGCTCTATCGCCGTCCCTTTGGCTGCTCTTGAAATTTACTTCTCTCGATTTTGTTCCGTTAAAAATGTCGAATTCTACCTAAAAGGAAGCCCTGAATCCAACCACAAACTTGGTCAGATACTCAGGACACTCGCATTTTGTTCACTAAACGACAGCATGAATGTCTTTCTGAAGTCAAGGTACACGGCATCAACCGTTTTCTATGCCAATGTTGATCTCGGTCGCCGTGGTAGCTGCACGATCAGCGCTGTGGATTGCCAAGCCAAAGAACGCGTTTTCAATCACACCCAGGTCGAAAATTTGCTCTAAATCGGGGTCTGGGGGCCTGAGGGTTGTGTTGTTCTTACGTTCGTCTCGTTGTTATAACTAACATTTTAATGTTGAACTGCCTGAAGGCGCAACTCCCGAAAGCCAATAAACTGAAGAAGAAAAGACTCTTGATCTCATGTACGAAGAGAGCTAGCTGAGTTTCGCAACATCTCATCAATTTTGATTCTTGTAGAGAAGATTTTCTTTGTCAAAAACTTTCCAAAGTTCTACAAGAGACTGACGTCAGCAATATAAATAAGCACATCCGTCCGACGCTCCCTATGAAAACTGGAATGACATGCGCTTTTTTCCAGTCGCTAGGTACCCTTCTTCAGTTCTTCTTCACTTCAAGAGTTAGGGACTATGCTTACTCCACTACAAACTCTTAAGGGAATATTATTCTTCTTAGCCTTCCAACGTCTCTTTTTCCTGGGGACTTTTATTGTTGAACATGATCGTAATTTCTTTCCGTACTTGTCCACTCTGTCGTTAAAGTTAAAGATTTCTAATTCTTTTCATAAATTCTCATTCCGGACTTGACAGACCTTAGAAATTCAATTTCAGCCGTTAGTATGCTCTTTCTTCCAATCCAAGGTTGTTTTGATCTTTAAGGACTTATTTATAGTTCCACATATGTGCTGAGATTCAAACATTTATCTGTACTTCATTATTATTATCCAAACTGAAACTGGAGACTTATACCTGTGCCTCGTCTTCAGTAATTATTTTTGATTGGACTAGGTATCCTTCATAGTGAGTCATACACTTTTAGTGATAGAAATTTTCAGATTTTAGTATTGTCTTCTTCCTAATTCATGTAACCTACACACCAACTGTTGAAAGTTTGCTTCGTTATTCTGTACTGAGACTACATTATATGTATATAGTATAACGGTTAGATGATAGTAATATTGTATTTTTGAGCAAATTTTACAAACTGCATTTAAAAGACTTATTTCTCTATAATTGTCACATGCAACACTTAAGCATGTTTTAAAGTTAGAGATGACCTTTGTGATCTTCTAATCAACAGGAGCTCTATGATTTCACCAGTAGTCTTTGAATAGATGTAAAAGCCTTAACGCACACTAGGTGCATTATTCTTAATAAATTCGATATTTATTTCATTCACGTAGCATGCTTTACCATGTTTTAGGCTTTTTAAACAAATTTTGAGCTCGCCTAATGTCACCGAGCCAATCATCTCAATGTATTGGGGTGACACGTGTTCCCTATTCGTTGCAGCACCTTCATTATACCATAGTTTTCCATAATGTTTTATCCATTGCTCTTTATTGATCACATTAGTTATAGCGTTCTCTCTGTTCGACTTTTTTTTCGCAGGCGTTCATGTGCTTTTTGTTTTTCTTTCACGGCTTCCTCTATCTGTGACCCCATACCCTAAACCTATTTCTCTTACTTTTTCTTTCTTCCGATTGCCTCCAATGCTGTTTTTTGTATCACTCTTTATTGTTACTTCATTCTCTATACCACCATCGTTGTTAAAGTATTACAATCCTTTCAGTCTGTTCTTTTTATTGAATTACTTCAACTTGGCTATAAATGTTATAGTTCCCGCTAGTAGGAAATGAACTGGATACACTTTTCTTCCCTTGTAAATTCTTACACGTTGTACTTGAGTTCTCAGTTTTTAGTTGACAATAAAGTAATGTAACGGATTGTAAGCCTCGACAGACCACGCATGCCTATGTACAAGGGTTTTCCCTTAAAAGCAAGGTCTAGATTTTCAACCTAGGACACGCGAAATGTCCTGAGTCCCGGGTTCTAGCTGCGCTATCGCTTAAATTTTGAGTGAAAGTCTTCAGCACAGGCGGCGAAAGACTCCCGGCATAAGAAGTCACCCGCGTTCTGCCAAGTCCTTGTCAAAGAGGGCAGAGGAGCGGACAGAGGTTCAGGTCACTCTCCTTCCCTTGCGGGTAGCAAACTGCCTCTAAAGACGGAAGAATCAGCAATGATCAACGGCATGAGGATGCACAAGTCAGTGGAAACCACTGCATTAAAGACACACAATGTGTATCCACAGGTCATGTGGCCTGCAGCTGAAAAGGGGATCATGATGGTCTCTCCATTGGCAGATTTCGGATTAGTCCCCCATTTGGATCTCCGGGAGGGGATTGCATAGAGAGAGGTGACGATGACAAAAAGATGGGATAACATTCCATTAGCCGGGGCGTAGAATATTGAAAGTCTGAACGTGGTAGAAAAGCTATAAAATCTGATAAGGGAACGCAGAGGCTCAGTCTGGGTGTAATAGGATTTCTGGGCAGACGAATACGGGCTAATATCAACAGCAGCAGAAAGTGGTATAATGGGAATAGGATTCTTTATAAATAGGATGGTAGGTAAGAGAGTGAGCTACTGCGAACAGTTCGACGGCAAACCAATGCCGACAGCTATAGTTCAGACATACATACGAACGTCGCAAGCAGCAGATGAGGAGAGATAGTATAAGAGGATAATGAACTAGTAATTCAGTATGTAAAGAGAGAAAACTCTAATAGTCATGGGGGTTGGGATGCGGTTTCAGGGGAAGTTCAAATGTGTGTGAATTCCTAAGTTACCAAACTACTGACGTCATCAGTCCCTAGACTTACACACTACTTAAACTAACTTATGCTAAGAACAACGCACACGCCCATGGCCGAGGGAGGACTCGAACCTCCGGCGGGAGCGGCCGCGCAATCCGTGACATGGCGCCTCAAGCCACGCGGCCACTCCGCGCGGCTCGAGGGAAGTAATAGAAGAAAGGGCTACGAGAGAAAATTGGCTTGGCGGTAGGAATGAGAGACGAGTAAGGCTAATTGAGTCCTGCTATAAATTTCAGACGATAATAGTGTACACTCTGTTCAAGAATCACAATAGGAGGCGATATAGTTGGCAAAGGACTGGAGACATGGGAAGGTTCCAGCTGGGTTACATCATGGGCAAGCAGTTTCCGAAATCAGTACAATTTATTAATGATGAAGACTAGACTCTAGGTTAAGAGTATCGGCCGAAATAATCAATGTGCATCGAAGTGGGTTACTGAAATTTGACTAGATGAGTTTGAAGTTCTTTAAAGAAGTGAATACCAGAGTACACAGAGAGGAGTGGACTTATCTGCAAAGGGCAATCACATATGTTGGATAGACAAACAAGGAAGGAACTGCGAAGAAACTTTGAGTCACAGATGAAATAATTCAATTGGTCGACCTAAGAAGGAAATAGAAAATGTCCAGGCTCAAAATGGCTCTGAGCACTATGGGACTCAACTGCTGTGGTCATCAGTCCCCTAGAACTTAGAGCTACTTAAACCTAACTAACCTAAGGACATCACACACATCCATGCCCGAGGCAGGATTCGAACCTGCGACCGTAGCAGTCGCACGGTTCCGGACTGCGCGCCTAGAACCGCGAGACCACCGCGGCCGGCGAATGTCCAGGTACACACAACAATATAAATGGCTACAAATGAAATAAATAGCAAACGCAGGATAGCCAAGGCAAAACGGCTGCAGAAAAGACGTGAAGAAATCTAAAAAGGAGTGACCGTCGGGAGGAATGATTCAGCATTTAGAAAAGTCAAAACAATCTCGGCTAGAATTGGAAGCAAGGGTGGTCAAATTAAGAATGCAACGGGAATGCCACTGATCAATACAGATGAGGGAGCGGATAGGTGGAAAGTGTACATTGATGGTCGCTTTGAGGGGGAAGACCTGCCTGGTGGCGTTTAGAAGAAGAAAGTGGAGTCAATAGGAACAACAAAGAGAATCCACTATGAGAGTTCTACGTCTACTTCTACACAGATACTCCGCAAGCCACCGTGTGGTGCGTGCTGAAGAGTACCCTATATCATTACTTGTCATTTCCCTTCACGTTCCACTCGCAAACAGAGCGACCGAAAAACGACTGTCTACATGTGTCCGTATGAGCCATAATTTCTCGTATCTTATCTTCGTGCTCCTTATGCACAATGCACGAGGGTTGTCCAGAAAGAAATGCACCGCATTTTTTCTTCAACAATTCTTTGTTGAACGTAAGGGAATCGTGTTTCATCTACACACCTATTTTTCCACGTAATCTGCATCCCGTTCTATGGTCTTCCTCCAGCTAGAAACAAGGGTGTGTATGCCCCGTCGGTACCAATCCTTGTCCAAGTGGCTTCATTGTGTGAACTTTCTTTTCTGATTGACAGATGCAGTGCCAACTGCCGAGTCGTAATGCGTCTGTCCTCGCGAATGACATCAGCTCGCTGCAACATGTCGGGTGTGACAGCCGTGGATGGTCTTCCTGACCGCTGCAAATCATGAAGCTCCTCCTAACCGCCTTCTGATGACCTCACCCTCCGTGCCCAGCGACTAACTGTATTTCTGTCGACAATAGGTGCTCCGTAGACTTTACTGAAGTGTTTGTGAATATTCCCCACACTTTCTTTCTCTGCAGTGAGAAATTCAATGGCGGCTTGCTTGTAAAGTACATCGCCTATAGACGCCATTTTGAATCTGTCCTGCAACTACGCTATCTGTCGGAAGGGACAGAAACTTGGTGCGCTCACTCAGGAGACTTCAAATAATATGCAAGCAACGTTTCGCTTTCGTAGCATTGTTTTCGGCCGAGGAAAAAAATGCGGTTCATTACTTTCTTGGCAACCCTCGTACGTCGACGGCAGTAGAATCATTCGGCAGTCAACTTCAAATGGTAGTTCTCTAAATTTTCT
Organism: Schistocerca americana; assembly: GCF_021461395.2. Taxonomy (NCBI): domain Eukaryota; kingdom Metazoa; phylum Arthropoda; class Insecta; order Orthoptera; family Acrididae; genus Schistocerca; species Schistocerca americana. The sequence continues at coordinate 286,596,403 of NC_060126.1, forward strand.
CAATAATGTTTCTCGAAAAGAAAGTTGCCTTTCCTCCATTTTCCCAAACGATAAAAAATCTAGCAGCCCACCTCTTTATTCCTTCTATGTCTTCCTTCAATCCGACCTGGTACGGATCCCAAACATTCGAACACTACGGTACTCAAAAATAGGTCCCAGTAGCGTCCTATATGCGGCCTCTTTTTACAAGCGAACCACTCTTTCCTAAAATTCTCACAATAAACCAAGGTCGACCGCTCGCCTTCCCAACCACAGCTCTCGTATGCTCGTTCCACCTCATCATGCTCCCACCATTTTCATTCTGCACGGGTAGTCTCTGAGATGAGGCTGTGGCTGGTTTCGTGATTAGTGATCCTTTGTCTTGGGAAAGAACCCATCAGAATCTTCGGATTATACATATGGTTTTTCTTTCCCCCAATAATCAAAGGAAAACTTTTATTTTTTCTCTTCTCGTTTTTTTCTGTTCTTAATTCTGCATTAGCTATTGTCTTGCAGATGCAATTAAATAGTCATAATGTCTTCTTTCCCATCTAGTAATTACCTTCGACGGTAATTCTTTGCTTCGTAGTTTCTGACATTAGTTCTGTAAAATTACTAATGATAGTGGTAACAATTTGGCTCTGAGCACTATGGGACTTAACTTCTCAGGTCATCAGTCCCCTAGAACTTAGAACTACTTAAACCTGACTAACCTAAGGACATCACACACATCCATGCCCGAGGCAGGATTCGAACCTGCGACCGTTGCGGTCGCGGGGTTCCAGACTGTAGCGCCTAGAGCTGTTCGGCCACCCCGGCCGGCGGAAATAGTTTACAAAAGTCACTTATTGTTATAAGTTTATAGTTTACAAGTGTTAAGGACCGTCTCAGGTGTTCTCTCATATTTGTATTAATGTGGCATTAATTTACATCTGGAGTTGATAGTCAGACAGAGCAGTGCCCATAGTGGTCACTTTAGTAACAATTTTGTGTAGTCAAGCGACTGTACCGAAGCGAGATTAGAGGACCTGCAAGACAGTAACGTTATGTGTGCTGCATGCAAATCAGGCGAAACGTAAATCAGGTCTTTCGGGTACTTTTGAGCATGTCAGTACAACAGATAGAAGTTGACCGACTCTCACCATGCGCGAGATGAACATAAAACGTGCGATCACAGGGAAAAGTACCGAAGTTAAGCCTGCAGACTAGGCTGAAATTCACGTGCCAAACGCACCATCTTGAATCCAATTTTCTAGTGGTGCCAAACCTCTCAATGCCAGTTGTCATTGGTATGAATTTCTTGAAAGATCACCGATAGATACTCAACCTGGGAAGAGGCTTGGTCACTCTAAAGAAGGGAACCAAGATTGTCATCAGATTCGTTGAACGGTTGATTAGGACGCACTGCCAGCAGATAGTCTAAAACTCTGTTATATATAGAACAGAGAAGACTGAAATAGCCGACCAGCCAGCGATTGAAGAAAAGGCTAGCATTGAACAGATAGACAATGTAATGATACAGAAAGTAGAATCTGCTCAGAAAATAGAGGAAAAAGAAAGAGAGGAACTGCATAATGTGCTGACGGCAAACTCTGACGTGTTTTTGCTCAAGCCTGGCAACATCAAAAACTTCGCGTAGCGCTTTCGTGTGAAGTTCTTTGCGGTGCCATACGTAATCTTGCATATCTACGAGGATAAAGTGGCCAATGAAATCGCTAGGATGTTAGAGGACAGCGAAATTGAGCCAGCTACATTGACCTACAATAATCTCACAAAGGTTGTCGAAAAGAAAGAAAGGTCGATTCGGCTCGTCGTAGGCGCACGGCAGACAAACACGATGATCGACACTGAGCCGGACAGATGAGAGAGATTGGAGTAGCTGCTCCAAAAATTTCATGGGGTAGTGTTATTTTCCTCGATCGATCTCTTTAGCAGCTTCTGGAAGATCGAGTTACATCCCGGATGCAGGCTGAACACTGTCTTACGCTCATTTAGGAAGTGCTGTCGGTTCAGAAGGATACCTTTCGGTCTCATCACCTCATCATCCGCGTTTTGAGAGGTCTTCGTGGTATCCTCAGTAACTTTCTGAGGGAGTGAATCACAAAGTACGTGGATGACTTGCTGACTGCGGAAAAGTCGTGAGAACAACACGATTTTATTCCACAAGAATTACTTCGATCATTTAAGGAACACTGCGTAACCTCGCATATAGAGAAGTCGTGTTTCGGCCCCACACGTGTACACTTCCTGGACCATATAATCATGGGAGGTGGCATCTCGCCGGGCGTCGAGAAAATAGAGGCAATAGCGCAAGTACCACACCAACCAAGATGCAGTTACACGTTTTCTTGTGGTAGTCGTTTTCTACTAGCCGTTCGTGCATACGAAAACGTTGGGCAGTCCGGGCTCAACGAATTCACAGGGAAGAAAACAGCCTGGGTGAGCGACGAGGCAGCTGAACTGCAATTCCTGGCCCTCAAATTGGCTCTGTTACAGGCGCTTATTCTGTTACGTCCAGACCTTAGCGAGCATTTTTACATAATGACGGACAGCTCGTATTCAGACTAGGCGTGCTGATTTTACAGAAATACAGGGACGGCGCAATTCCGATATGGAAAACAATCTCATTTTGGAGCCGCGTATTCACAATGACTGAGAGAAATTGCTCAGCCATAGAGTTGGAAGCACTTGTCGTGATATAAGGGCTCCAGAATTTCAGATGTTTCTTCTATGGTGGAAAGACACCTCACTATACTGACTATAAAGATCTGGAATGCCTCCTCACGCCTAAGTTGAATCACAGGAGGCGGTTCAGATATATGCTCCAACTTCAAGAATTCGATTTCCAGATTACCCAAATCAAATGGAGCTCTAACACGATCGCCGACGCTCTGTAGCGATATCCGATGAGATTCGTCAAAACTGCAGACGAAGAGCTAAAATGAATCCATTTTAGTGTTGCACTCGAAGAGCGAGATAAATAGCCAGGACTCGCCGACCTAAAAGAGAAGTGGAAGGACAGGAAGGAGGCGGCAGTTAGACAATTTTACCTACTGAGAAAGAGGATCTTGTTCCACAAAGGGAGAGTGAAAGACTCGATGTGGCCTGTGTGTATTCCTTACTGCTACGGACACATCGGAGCGAGGAAATGGTTTCTCAAACTGGGAGCTATAGGACATTTCAGCGATATCGAGAGAAGAATCCGACGCAATCTGTCCATCTGCAAAGATTGTCAGAATGCGAAATAAACATCGACCAGTATGTAAGCACCCCCTACCCCATTGTACCTTGCAAATTGAAACACATTGACTCACCAGACCCGATGGGACTTCTGCGTCAGACCAAGAGGAGGAATTGTCGCATACTTGTGTTCACAGGCCTGTCCTTATATCCTCCCAGCATCCGAGCTCCAGTCATGCAGAACGGGTTATGAATGAGCTAGGCAATCTATCGAGGATAAAGTGCTCGAAACAACGTACTTCCTGGAACGTCTTCCTGAAAGAGTTCCAGGTTCCAGCATGTATTAAACGAGGCTCCCCATGGTGTCACACGTCTGGCACCGGTGAATATGCTCCGCAACACGCAGCCACAGGATCTAAACAGAAATATTGTAGACTTTCCGCCGAGGTCACGGGTGCAGCACAAGAAAGGTTGTCGAAGACGCCCTTAACCAATTCAGTTTTGCTTGTCAGGTCCAACTGTCTCTCGAATAAATGGCAACAAAAGTGCCACAAATATCTTTTCGTTTACAACGGGCCTTTCTGCATGAGGAGTATTGCCCATGCAAACGCACTTGAATTGGAATCTTTTGCGTCAAAGAAGTCAATCGAGCACCATAATCTGTGCCACATTAAGCAATTTTTACAATAAGCATTTGTTGTGTTGTATTCATGTGATGCATTTTTGTTTGTTTGTTTCGAATTAAGGTCTATGTGTCCAAAATTTTGTGTTGTATATAGGGATACTGTAATGTCTTTCTAGACTAATTCTATATTATTTATTTAGGTAAACCTATTTCTTTTCTCTGTGGAAGACAATCAAGCGACATGCAGCCTGAAATCTGTTTTCGCAGGACAGAACGGATCAGGTTGTGGAAAGGGACCAAAGTCAATTACTGTTAGCTACACTAGAACACACACAACTTTATTCCTCAAACCATTGCACAGTTTCCTCTTTAAAACAACAAAGATCAATTCACGGCTGAGGGCCCAAGAACTTCTCCAGAAAAAGTGTAAATGATTGCTTTTAAAACACCAGGATTTAGAGTAACGGTGGAAGGCCTTACTTAAGTAAAATTACAATATCTTCTCGGCTAAAGGCCGAAATAATATTTCAGCTCAGCTAAGGAAATTCTTTAAAAACCAAGCATTTACAAATTCCGGCTAAAGGTAGTATTAAGGAAAAAGCGAGATAATTCTTCGGCTCAAAGCCTAATAAAAAAAATTCTTTATAAGAGAGACTTTAAAGATAAGCTTTTACACAGTACAACAGAAAAACATCTTAAGAAAACTTGAAGTCTCTTAACGGCTGAAGGTCCGAACAATTATTCAAAATAATTAAAGACAAACCTTACGATAAGCATTTACACAGTACGGCTGAAGGTCATTTTAAGGATTCAAGATAATTAAAGAGAAACATTCCAGACAAGGATTTACATATTAATGCCACAGCCGGCCGGTGTGGCCGAGCGGTTCTAGGCGCTACAGTCTGGAGCCGCGCGACCGCAACGGTCGCAGGTTCGAATCCTGCCTCGGGCATGGATGTGTGTGATGTCCTTAGCTTAGTTAGGTTTAAGTAATTCTAAGTTCTAGGGGACTGATGACCTCAGAAGTTAAGTTCCATAGTGCTCAGAGCCATTAAAGCCACCGATTTTGAAACAAACGCGGCCGAAGGCCAATACATAGCAAACCAGAATTTTAAATGAAACACGGCTGAAGGCCTAATCTTAAAATATTTGTCATGAAGTTCGGCTGAAGGCCATATACTAAACATAAAACAGACAACATTAATACACGGCTGAAGGCCTGGCACAGTACCTGCGACAAAATAAAATGACAATCATAAACAACAAAGAGTGATGCTCAGAAGTGTTCCATGGGTCGGCCTGGGGAGGAAACTCTAACAACCGTTTAGGCGAGACCGGCAGCCAAGCGTTAGACTAAACAATCGGGTGGTAACACGACCTAGAGACGGCTGAAGAACCAACCAACAACTTAATCAAGTCCCTCTGTCGCAACCGATCAACTGCCTACTCCAGTACGCAGACAGCATTTATCTATCAGTGGAAATCACAGAATCTACACACGGTTCCACGTAAACACACTTGCACAAGAAGACGAACAATCGCGAAAGTAATCACTGTGGAACCATAAGGGCGAATCAATTCGACACACAGAGAGTTTCCACCAGCGGTCGGCGACCAAATACTCTTCGTCCGATCAGACGACCAACCGATCGACCAACCCAGGTCGTTCCCACTCAAGTTATGTGTGTCGGCAACGGTCGGGCGAGTCTTGGCTGTCCGAAACAGACTGCAGCTCCAACCCGACTCAACTCGATGTCCGTTCGGAATTCGGAGACACGGCGACCCGGGTATATTGGCTCGGACCCAACCATGCAGAGGTAGCTCTTGCCCATTGGCCACGACATCTCTACACAAGGAAGGAACCAACCCACATCCGGCAAGATGACCAAGGGAAGAGGCCCAGAAGCGGTCAAAATACCAAATACACGTCGCCCGAAGAGACGACCATCTGAACGACCAACCAACGGTCGTCTCGCTTCAGTCTCCTTCCGTCGGACAGTTCATGTGTGTCGACAGCGGTCGGCGGGCACTGGGTGTCCGCAGCTCACTGGCGCTCCGTCCCCAACTGTACTGCTGGTCATTCCCCCGACTGCACTTCACTGCTACTGCGTCCCGACTGAACTCCCGACAGACGACGACCCGGAAGTACTAGCGGTCGCTCCAAAGATAGTACGACAGTGCACTTATCGATAAGAGCTGCTGCTGCCACTCACGGGCAAGCAAACCAGCAACCTGGTGACGCCAGTCAATCGAATTAAAAGAAAAATGAGGCCACAGAACCACAACAAGATGACGAGCAATAAACGGCATGACCGCGAGCCGCGCACGGCTCACAGCCAATCCGAACAGGTGGTGGTGGTGGTGGTGGTGGTGGTGGTGGTTAGTGTTTAACGTCCCGTCGACAACGAGGTCATTAGAGACGGAGCGCAAGCTCGGGTTAGGGAAGGATTGGGAAGGAAATCGGCCGTGCCCTTTCAAAGGAACCATCCCGGCATTTGCGTGAAACGATTTAGGGAAATCACGGAAAACCTAAATCAGAATGGCCGGAGACGGGATTGAACCGTCGTCCTCCCGAATGCGAGTCCAGTGTGCTAACCACTGCACCACCTCGCTCGGTTAACCCGAACGGGTACGATTAATTATTCTTCAACGTCCCGATTTCTTTGATGTGTGAGCATGATCACTGCTCCGCCTCCCTGAGGGTCATCATGCTAGTAATCAAGTTTTCATCGGTGCGTCGGTTATGGAGTGGCGTACAAAGTGAGATAGTGTGAAAATCGAGAGTTTGTGGTATGCCTGTTTAGCGCGGCGCTTGTCTCGTGCTATTTCCGAAAGAACAGAAACCACGTGGAATCAGCACGTGTGATACATTTTACGTAAAATGAAGGAGGATGGGGCAGAGAGGAAAGGAAAGGGAATGGAAGGGACTAATGATTTCAGCTGCATCAGGACTTTGTGCTGCATCAGCAGCAACGAGTGAAAATGAGTCCAGACTGGGATTCCAACATGAGATCTCCTGCTTCCTAGGAAATTGCGTTAACCAGCGCGCCGTTCGGACACAGTGTTTATGCCAGTTCCAAGGATTACTTCGGCATGTTTCTTTAAAGTCAGTACCACCATTAAACTGTTGTTTATTTGCAGTGTTACATTTAGGCTTACACGACCATGATTTCGACTTCTAAGTGCCATTATCAAGTGTTATACAGTGCCTAAGATGGCATACTCTCGTATTTAAAATACACTATTAGACACGTATTTTAAATACGAGAGTATGCCATCTTAGGCGCTTTATAACACTTAAAACACTTGATAATGGCACTTTGTAGCCGAAATCATGGTCATGTAAGCCTAAATGTAAACTGCAAATAAACGTCTAATGGCGGTACTGTATTTAAAGAAATATATTATGGCTGTGGCCCCGCATTATGAAAAAATTATTATATATATATATATCGCGGCATGCTTCCCGACGACCCTCATTCCCACATAGCGTCAACTATCTGCAGTTCCTGTCCATGTCCTCTATGCTCGTTACTTCGAGATTCCCGCAGGAGGTCGGACGTAATTGTGCATCTGCACTGAATGTGGTGGATAGAGGGGAATCAGTTATGTGCATGTGTGGCGTCTGTTCTTTCTGTGTGACAGGCCAGTGACCGCTGACGAGGACAATCGTGGACCTTCGGCCTTTGTGTTCAAGTGCTAGCGGCGGCGCCTTCCTTGATTTCACGATTCAGAGAACGGGGCAATGAACTCTCTCAGTCGTCACGACAGAAAGCCGTTTATTGGCAAGAGGAGCGTGCCATGAACAAACAGGACATGGCTCGGCGCTACAAACTGTGGGCTCTTTTAGTAACATTTTGCGGAAGCGGCCACCCAACTCCAGGCGAACCTTCGGTGTGGCACCGAAAGCCCCTAACAGCGTTAGCGCCGGAAACACGGAGAAGCTTCTAGAATAAGCTCCTTACAATAGCTGAGATTGCCTAGACGACAGTGATGTCAGCTAAAGATTACCGTCTTTTATCTCACTTTGTGCTGTAGAGGAGTAACTCTCAGGGACTTGCTTCGTGACCGTCGTGTTAGTGGGTCGTGTCACACCGCCACTCCTGCCGCAGAGAATTTCTGAAAGTTGTTTGCTTGTACGGTCATCCGGACAGTACTCATAGTTTTTGAGGACGCTCATTGATTGGAGACTAGTTGTTTGGGGCTCAGCCGACTTCATCTCTCAGTCGCTGTCAGCGAGGCGTCGACGCGCAATATTTGGTCGGTAATACACGGGGCTCCGGCTTGTGGTGTTCTGATCTGCTGTTAGAGCTCCCAGAATAACAGCTCGGGGCTTTTTAGGTTTTGCATTTAACATACCGCTTCACCTTGATAGGTAGTAGCGGGCCATGGTATCCGATTTACGATTCCTTAATTCAATTCGTCTTTTATTTTTCATCTTCTCGCCTCTTCATTCTCACTAGAGGAATTTAGGAGGGTTCTGTGCAGTATAAACAGGTAGAGGGATTTGCCACAACTCGTCACTTATTCTCTGTTTGCAGATTAGTTTGTACTTTTGTCATGACAATGGTTATTCTAAAAATTTTGCTCTGCTGTAATAATATATTAAGTCAAAAAGTACATTAATGTGATGGTAGGATAGCATTTATCACTTCATCAGACATCCCTACCCTTTTTCCTGAGAATCATTTTTGTGGAAAGGATATTTTCTTATTGATCAATCTATTAGATTACTAGCTAGCTATTGAAGCTAGCGCTTCATGCAGGAATCGCAAAAGGGTCAGTTTAAGACACCAGAATGCGTTGCGTAGGGTTTCTTATGCGGAATTTGTATTAGAGAACCACGCTCATTTGCATTCCGCATGGTTGCTGAGACTAACCTGTGATTAGTTTCCATTGTGTCTCTAGAGCACATGTGGCCTGTAACTGATAAAGCATCATGATGGTTTCTGTATTGGGAGAAGATTTTGGAATAGTCCCCCATTTAGCTCTCCGGGAGGGGACTGCCAAGTAAGAGGTAACAATAACAAAACGATTGAATAACTAACGTAACGATGATGTTTTGCGAGTCTGGGCGTGGAATGTCAGAAGGCCGCATTAAGGAAAATTCAATATAATTCATCCTCTGAAAGCCCAATAAAAAAGATTCTTTACATAATAAAAGTGAGACTTTAAAGATAAGCTTTCACACAGTACAACAGAAAAACATCTTAAGAAAACTTGAAGTATCTTAACGGCTGAAGGCCCAAACAATTATTCAACAAAGGCAAACCTTAAGATAAGCATTTACACAGTACGGCTAAAGGCCATTTTAACGAATCAAGATAATTAATGAGAAACCTTACTGACAAGGATTTACATATTAAAGCCACAGATTTTGAAACAAACTCGGCTGAAGGCCTGAATACAGAGCAGAAAATGTTATAACGGGACTAGCACTCGTTATGAATGGAAAGGCAGGACAGAGAGAGTGTTGCTGTGAATAGTTCGGTGATGCAGTTGATCTCATCAGAATCGACAGCAAACTAACACCGACAACGATAATCCAGGTATACATACCAACGTCCCATGCTTCAGACGAAGAGACAAACAAGGTATATGAGGATATCGAGCGAGTAGTTCAATACGTAAAGAGAGATGAAAATCTAATAGTCATGGTGGACTGTAATGCGATTGTAGATGAAGGGGTAGTAGGAAGGTTTACGGGAAAATATAAGCTTGGTACTAGGAATGAAAGAGGAGAAAGACTGAGTTCTATGTTAAATTTGAGCCAGTAATGGCGAATACACGTTTGAAGTTCTGTTAGGCTATACACACTGCGATAATAAGTAGCTCAGTAGCCAGTACAATTGAAGAGGAACGGACATCTCTCAAAAGGGCGATTACAAGTTGGAAGGAAAAACATAAGAACAAACAAGGTAACTGCGAAGAAACTACGGCTAGCAGCAGAAATACATCAGTTGACTGATGAAAGAAGGAAGTACAAAAATGTTCAGGGAATACAGAAACACAAGCCGCTTAGAAGTGAAATAAACAGGAAGTGCAGGTAAGCAAAGGCGAAATGGCTGCATGAAAAATTCGAAGAAATGTAAAACGAAATAACTGTCGGTTGGGCTGACTCAGCATGTACAAAAGCCAAAACAGTCATCGGTGAAATTAAAAGCAAGGGTGGGAACAATAAGATTGCAACGGGATTTCCACTGTTAAATGCAGAGGAGAGAGCGAATAGACACTTACGTGTGATTTGCGTGTAGATGTAGGTGGAAAGAGTACATTGAAGACCTCTATGAGGTGGAAGACTTGTCTAATATGACAGAAGAAAAAAAGTGAGTCAATATAAAAGGCATAGGAGATCCAGTATTAGACTCAGAATTTAAAATAGCTCTGAAAGGCTTAAGGTCAAATAAGGCTCAAGTGATACACAACATTCCATCAGAATTCATGGGTAAAGTGGCAACAAAACGACTATTCGCGTTGATGTGTAGAATATGTATGAGTCTGACGATGTACCATCTGACTTTTGTAAAAATATCATCCAAACAGTTCCAAATATTCCAAGAGCTGGCAGTTCATGCATCTAATTTGCTCAAGAATAATACACAAACGAAAGGAAAAGAAAACTGAGAATGTGTCAGATGACTATCAGTTTCGCTTTAGGAAAGGTAAAGGCACTAGATGTTGACGTTACTGTTGATAATGGAAGCAAGACTAAAGAAAAATCAAGACACGTGCAAAGAGTACGTCGACCTGGAAAAAGCTTCTGACAACGTCAAATGGTGGAATACGTTCGAAAGTCTCAGAAAAATAGGAGTAAGCTATAGTGAACGACAGGTAATATATCGTATGTACAAGTGCCAAGAGGGAACAGTAAAAGTGGAAGACCAAAAACGAAATGCTCGGTTTAAAAATGGTGTACGTCAGCGATGTAGCCTTTCGCCCCTACTTTTGAACCTACATACCGAAAAAGCAATGACGGAAATAAAAGAAATGTTCAATAGTGAAATTAAAATTGACGATGAAACCATGTCGATGATAAGATTTGCTGATGCAGTTACTGTCCTCTGTGGGAGTGAAGAAGACTTACAGGACTTGCTGGACGGAATGAACAGTCTAATGCGTACAGAATATAGATTGAGAGTTAATCGAAGAAAGATAAAAGTAATAAAAAGTATCAGAAATCAGAACAGCAAGAAACTTCACATCAGGGTAGTTATCACGAAGCAGATAAGTTATGAAATTCTGGTACCTAGGCAGCAAAATAACCCATTACGGAAGCAGCAAGTGGCACGTAAAAATAGACAAGCACTGGCAAAAAGATTCCTGGGCAAGAGAAGTCTACTACACTACTGGCCATTAAAATTGCTACACCACGAAGATGACGTGCCACAGACGCGAAATTTGACAGGAAGAAGATGCTGTGATATGCAAATGATTAACTTTTCAGAGCATTCACACAAGGTTGGCGCCGGTGGCGACACCTTCAACGTGCTGACATGAGGAAAGTTTCCAACCGATTTCTCATACACAAACAGCAGTTGACCGGCTTTGCCTCGCGAAACGTTGTTGTGATGCCTCGTGTAAGGAGGAAAAATGCTTACCATCACGTTTCCGACTTTGATAAAGGTCGGATTGTAGCCCATCGCGATTGCGGTTTATTGTATCGCGACATTGCTGCTCGCATTGGGCGAGATCCAATGACTGTTAGCAGAATATGGAATCGGTGGGTTTAGGAGGGTAATACGGAACGCCATGCTGGAGCCCAACGGCCTCGTATCACTAGCAGTCGAGATGACAAGCATCTTATACGCATGGCTGTAACGGATCGTGCAGCCACGTCTCGATCCGTGAGTCAACAGATGGGGACGTTTACAAGACAAAAACCATCTACACGAACAGTTCGACGACGTTTGCAGCAGCATGGACTATCAGCTCGGAGACCATGGCTGCGGTTACCCTTGACGCTGCATCACAGACAGGAGCGCCTGCGATGGTGTACTCAACGACGAACCTGGGTGCACGAATGGCAAAACGTCATTTTACAGTATAAATATCTGTTTACAGCATCATGACGGTCGCGTCCGTGTTTTGCGACATCGCAGTGAACGCACATTGGAATCGTGTATTCGTCATCGCCATACTGGCTTATCACCCGGCGTGGTGGTATGGGGTGCCATTGGTTACACGTCTCGGTCACCTCTTGTTCACATTGACGGCACTTTGAACAGTGGACGTTACATTTCAGATGTGTTACGACCCGTGGCTTTACCCTTCATTCGACCCCTGCGAAACCCTACATTTCAGCAGGATATTGCACGACCGCATGTTGCAGGTCCTGTACGGGCCTTTCTGGATATAGAACATTTTCGACTGCTGCCCTGGCCAGCACATTCTCCAAATCTCTCACCAATTGAAAACGTCTGGTCAATGGTGGCCGAGCAACTGGCTCGTCCCAATACGCCAGTCACTACTCTTGATGAGCTGTGGTATCGTGTTGAAGTAGCATGGGCAGCTGTACCTGTACACGCCATCCAAGCTCTGTTTTACTCCATGCTCAGGCGTATCAAGGCCGTTATTACGGCCAGAGGTGGTTGTTCTGGGTACTGATTTCTCAGGATCTATGCACATGTAATCACATGTCAGTTCTAGTATAATATATTTGTCCAATGAATACCCGTTTATCATCTGCATTGCTTCTTGGTGTAGCAAAGTTTACGGCCAGTAGTGTATTATCAAAGATAGGACTGAGGAAGGAATTTCTAAGAATATACGTTTGGAGCACAAGACTGAATGGTAGTGAAACATAGACACCGGAAAACAAGAGAATCGAAGAACTGAAATGTGGTGCTGCAGAAGAATGTTGACAACTAGGTGTACTAATAACGTATGCTGTGAGGAGGTTCCTCACAGATCAGCGAGGAAAAGAAAATCAGGAAAACACTGACAAGAAGAAGGGATACGACGATAGGGTATCTGTTAAGACATCAGGGAATAACTGCCATGCGACTAGAGGGAGACACAGAGGGTAAAAATCATAGAGGAAGCCAGAGATTGGGATACATCCAGCAAATAATTGAGGACGTGGGTTACATGTGATACTTTGAGATAGAAAGGTTGGTACGGGAAAAGGCGCGTCAAGCCAGTTAGAAGACGGATGATTCAGACAAAATTAACAAATTAAATTATAATTTCCGCTGGAGGCACATTTACGAATGCATGCTGAAATCGTCCGACTTTTTTACGTGATACCTCTTAACGCTTTTTAAACAGACTTCATAAAAAACGTGCATCTTTATTCTTGGTGTCTACATATTTATTTCGCAACATGGTCACTTTGGCGAAGAACATATTTCTCCCAACGAGAGACCAGTTCGTTGATACCGTAACTGTAGAACGTTTTACGTTTTACTTCGTTGACGGAGCCACAACCTCATCTCTGAACGCACCGCTTCATTACTATCAATGTGAAGATCTGGCAACAGATGCAAATCGGCTGGGGCCAAGTGTCGCGACTGTATGGAAGATGATCGATGGCAGCGAACTCGAGGCGGCGGTGGATTGTTGCTGCTGTCGCAGCGCTCCTGTGTGGCCTGGCACTGTCGTGGTGAACATTGAATTCTCCCGCTCTCCTTTTTTTTAGTCATCAGTTTTCTCCTAACTAGTTTGAAGCGCCCCCCCCCACGAGTTACTCATATGGAAATTTGTGGTAGGGTCTTATGGGACCAAACTGCTGAGGTCATCTGTCCCTAAGCTTACACACCACTTAATCTAACTTACACTTACTTAAGCTAAGGACAACACATGGTCAGATTTGTGTGAAACTTTGTGGCTGGCCAGAGTGGCCGAGCGGTCTAGGCGCTACAGTCTGAAACAATGCGACCACTACGGTCGCAGGTTCGAATCCCGCTTCGGGCATGGATGTGTGTGATGTCCTTAGGTTAGTTAGGTTTACGTAGCTCTAAGTTTTACGGGACTGATGACCTCAGAAGTTAACTCCCATAGTGATCAGAGCCATTTGAACCACTTTTTGAAACTTTATGGGTGCTCGTCATACAAAAGAATTTAACACAGCGCAATTTTAGACTGTGGTCAGTGATGTAAGTTGTTTGGCTGATTACAACGAAGAGTGCCTGAGAACCGTTTACACCCAGTCTTGTCGCGAAGAATGCAATATAAGTACATATAATAGAAACAATAAAGTGCTGTGAAACTGCTATTTCCTGAAAAATTATTGAACTTTTATTCCTTTCAGGATTGATTTGCATTATCAATATCAGTATTAGGTATTACTTCCGCGGCCACGAGTACGCTATTGTATTTCGTTGTGGCACGAAGAACTGCCTCTAAATCGCTTCTTGACGAATTTCTGCCACGACGTAAACATATGCTGTCAACCGATGAATATTTCTGGCTGGAACCTATATGCCGGCCGGAGTGACCGAGCGGTTCTAGGCGCTACAGTCTGGAACCGCGAGACAGCTACGGTCGCAGGTTCGAATCCTGCTTCGGGCATGGATGTGTGTGATATCCTCAGGTTAGTTAGGTTTACGTAGTTCTAAGTTCTGGGGGACTGATGACCTCAGATGTCAAGTCCCATAGTCTTCAGAGCCATTTGTTTTGGAACGTATATCCCCTGCCCTCCACCAACAAATTGCATCCCTGAGATGCTCTACAGGTGACAAATTTAGGGGACCGGGAAGGGCAGTCACTGACGCACCGATTCCTCAGGGCATTTGGGGTGTTAAATTGATACATCCCGTTAGAAAAATTAATGAATCACTATGCTGATAAACCTCTTACGTTATTTGATTTTCAAACAGCTGAGCAGAACTGAACGTACTCAGATATTTCTCTCTTTACTTATTCTGATCAGCATTAAAGTGACACACAATATTTTTAGCGCAACGCAATCTGACTTTCAATAATCCCTACAAAAGAATGGCCATGACTAACAATAACCTATACCTTTCATGAATCACTTACCTCACAAAAATCTTCGTTACTTGGACTACTGCAATACACCGAGCACCAATACTGCCAACTAAATAAAAGATTCTAACTACTGATAGGCATAGTTAGCAAATGAAAGATTTTGATAGAGAACAAACAATGTATTTACCTTAATAATATTCAAAAGTCATCATATATATATCAGTTCATGATGTACCGTATTATAAATTTACTCTTTCTGATGGACACACGTCCAGATCGCCCGCTCTCAAAATTCTGCCATCTCCCTACCCACATCCACCACTGCTGGCGGCTCACCTCCAATTGCGCAACACTACGCACTGTTCACATCCAACTGCCCAACACTACAATAGCAAAAATTCCAACAATGCAAACCAGCCATGGACTGCACACAGCACAGTCAGTGATTTTCATACAGAGTGCTACGTGACGTTGCCAACATAAAAACCTAAACAGCCTACTTACATAGCCTCCATGCTCCTCACAAAAATTTTACAAATTGTTTTTGGCAGTAGCCGATACAGATTTGAAAAAATTTTTCATAATTAGAATAACAAAGATACCAAATGCACACACTTATTGATACACTGATGGTCAAAAGCAAAGATTTTCTCGCAGTCCATAAAGACAGTCTTGATCATACATCACAGTAGTAATTGCAGTTTTTTTTCTCAAAGTCTGAGCAGTAAAAGAAAATGCACACGGAAGTAGTGGATTTCCATGCAGTCTTGAAGAAGGCCAGCGGAAAGACAATGCTGACTCTTGACATGTAGACAGGTAATGGGCCACAACAGAGCAAACCCACAGCAGAGTAAGTCGAAGTTTTGAAGAATATTGGTAGGTAGGTCATCACAGAGCAGACCCACTGTAGTCCTGGTAGAGTGTATGGTATTGGTGGGCCATCAGAGGTGCGGACCCACTGTAGTCCTTGTAGAGATAATGGTATTGGTTGGTCATCAAAGGTGCAGACCCACTGTAGTGCTTGTAGAGATTGCTAGCAGCCACCCGTTGTGACTGTGCCGGTCCACAATCACCATCCAAGAGTCTTGTGGATAATATAGCAAGTCCATAAACCACCACTTGTGCACTCACAAAATTTTTTTTTAAATGTTCTTAGAACCAGCAATGCTGTTAACCAGTCCCTTGCTGAATTATCAACACACGTGCAAACTCTAACAGTCCCAACTTCTCACATATTGTGCATATGCTATGACCAACAGAAATGTGCGCACTGAAATGAGTGCTTACAAGTTACTTACTTTGATGAACTAGTGTCAATTACAATTTTATAACATGAGAATACAATTACAAAGATACAGAAAACATCATTAAAAAAACATAATAACACAGGTAACCTTTGTAGTAATACAGGCTTTAGAAAAGAATAGAAATATATACATCAGTGTTACAGGAATTATGACATAAGTAAATACACAGAAGATCAGAATAGCTTTCGAAAATAATGTCTAAACATCTTTAAAAAGTAAATAACATATTATTTATGCAAATTATATTTGAGGATAACGGTATTCCTCATCATAGTGAATGTAGCTTAGTATTAGAAAAAATGTACAACATAAATCTTATTAGCTAAACAAATAAAGACAGGAAAAACACAAATATATAAGGGTACACAAACACATAGCGGAATAACACAAAAGGAAAGGGCAGGGTTCGTTTTCAGTGTAACGTTTGGTGCTGCAGTCCAACCCAAATCTTCATTCCATACGTCTTTCCTCTGATTTCAACATTTGTTCCCGAAAAAAAAATCCTATCCAAGCCTGTTGTCCCTTGATAATATTTATTTTGCTTCCCATATTGTCTGTTTCTCTGATTGTCTCTGTTATACTCACTACCACGAAGAGGCGATCTTTCCCTGTGATTATTATTACTCTGCCAGTGGTTGTCATATGGGTGGCGTCTGTTTTGCTCACGATTTGCGTTGTAAGAATAGCCTTGTCGTGTCCAGTTATTGCTTCGGTCGTCACGGAATTGTGGCGGATGTGATCTGTAATGATTGTTTTCCTGTTTTTGCGTCCCACGACTGTCTGTGTCAATTTCTAATTGTTGTAAGAGTCCCTGAAAAGCTTCAATGTCGCCTTTGCAACGTTCTGCCAAAATAATAGGTCTTAAATATTCAGGCAATTTGATTAAGCAAATGCAGATGAGTTCTGAGGGGCTGTATGGATCTGACAGGTACTGATTCTTGTGCAACATGTCTTCAAAATATTTGAAAAGACTGGAAAATTCAGATTGTTCAAAGTGTTTCATCATCATGATGCTATGTTTTACGCGATCTTTAGTAGCTTCAGACTAATATACTGAGAGGAAGGCATGATAAAATTCTCCTCGATTGTGACAATCGTTAATGACCGATCGAATTCGTACAGCAGGTTCATTCTCTAAGTAGCCACACATAAATTCTAATCTGTGCTCCAATGATCAGTTGGGAGAAAAACAACGAGAGAATTGATGAAGCCACGCTTGTGGATGAATGTCGTTGCCAGAGTTCTTAAATGTTTTGAATTTACGTGTAGTAATGAACAGCTAATAGTCAAAGTCATCGTGTCGGAGACACGCATATCGGTCATTGTTACGTCGTGTCGGCGGTTCCATCTCAAAATTCGGTTCACCTTGCCAATTTCTTTCATAATTTCCGAAATGCCCTGTGTTATTATTTTGTGGCTTTTTCGTATTTCTAAGTCCCTCTTCCCATGTTGGAGCGCGAGTCTCCTCTGAAATACGTAATTCTTATATTATCTGTGCCAATTGATCTTGTACTTCCCGGATTTCTCTTTTGTGTTGCGTATTAATTTGATTCTGATTGTGTTTGAATTTCTTAATTTGTTCGTACTCTTCAGTGTCATTTAAGACTACCGGTCTTGTGTCATTCAGATTATCATCTACCTTCGTAGATAAATTATTTAGCTCGTCCGAAAGTTCGACTACTTTCTCTGACAATGAACTAATTTCCTGCATGTGTCTTTCTGAACCAATTTTCAGAGTGTGTCCTTTAAGTTTTCCTGAGTTTTTGCACGTTGTGTAACCGAATCGGTAGATGCAACTGAGTCAATTTTAGCCCGCAAGGTCTCGTGATTTTCATGAACAATAGTTTGCAGTTCTTTTATGGCTGCTTCGTGATTCTGTAATGCATTTTCATGGCGCGAAAAAATAGGTTGAAAATGCTCACAAATTTTCATGAACAATAGTTTGCAGTTCTTTTATGGCTGCTTCGTGATTCTATAATGCATTTTCATGCCGCGAAAAAATAGATTGAAAATGCTCACAAATTTGTGTTTTTACGTTATTACAGACTTTTTGACATTTCGATTCGATGTTATTTAACTCAGTAGTTAAATCTTCACGTGTTTGTTGAAGTGTTTCTTTAATTTGTTTCTGATTTTGTTCCATTTGTTGCTGTGTTTGTCTCTGATTTTGTTCCATTGTGTCTGACTGTTGCTGTGTTTGTCTTTGGTGTTGCTCCATTGTGTCTATCTTTTGAAGCTTTTGTCCCATTTGTTGCATTAGTTGTAATAACAATGCACTGGTGTCTGAAACATGTTCCTTAGTGCATTTCGGCAGTGCATTTTAACCGGCAATATTCGCATTTTGAAAAGCAGAAAATATGTCTTGACTTATTTGAGAAAACGGTGAGAACGCAAAACCTGAATCTACAGAATTTGCAAGATTGTGTCCTGTCATTTCGGATTCCTGAGGCGAGCTGTTGCCGACCGATCGATCGATAATGCTTCGCTGTTCACTAATTGTTTCACTGTCTTCACCATTATTTGCCGCTTGGTCCATTTCCCTACGCACAATTACCAAATTAAAATGTTGAACATTACTTAATTCATTAAACGGTGGCGCTAACACACTACTCTAGCCTTCACTGTCATTTCTCAGTTTACTTTGGAGCCTAGTACTACGTTTTTCACACGCCATAATTGTCACAATATTTCACACAGTAACACAGAAAAGCACAATTTGAAGAGTAAAATAAGAAAACACATTAAAAAAGCACTGAAAATAATATCTAATTCATGAAAACACAGCTGCGAAATACTTGTTGCATATCTACATGCATGCCACATCTGTTTTACTGTACAACAATGAAAATCTACAACTACAACGAAGATTCTCTCTACAATTACGCGCTAGCAATAAACAATAGCTACACTAACTACACAAACTACAAGAAAAAATCAGAAGATTCCAGTGAGGTATCCTCGGCTAAGGGCCGACATATGAAACATCCCCTTAGAAAAATTAATGAATCACTGTGCTTATAAACCTCTAACGTTATTTGATTTTCAAACAGCTGAGCAGAACTGCTTATTCTGATCAGCACTAAACTGACACACAATATTTTTAGCGCAACGCAATCTGACTTTCAATAATCCCAACAAAAGAATGGCCATGACTAACAATAACCTATACCTTTCAAGAATCACTTACCTCACAAAAATCTTCGTTACTCGAACTACTGCAATAAAGCGAGCGCCAATACTACCAACTAAATAAAAGATTCTAACTACTGATAGGCATAGTTAGCAAATGAAAGATTTTGATATAGAACAAACAATGTATTTACCTTAATAATATTCAAAAGTCATCATATATGTATCAGTTCATGATATACCTTATTACAAATTTACTCTTTGTGATGGACACACGTCCAGATCGCCCGCTCTCAAAATTCTGCCACCTCTCTCCCCACATCCACCACTGCTGGCGGCTCACCTCCAACTGCGCAACGCTATGCGCTGCTCACATCCAACTGCCCAACACTACAATAGCAAAAATTCCAACAATGCAAACCAGCGATGGACTGCACACAGCACAGTCAGTGATTTTCATACAGAGCGCTAAGTGACGTTACCAACATAAAAACCTAAACAGCCAACTTACAAAATGAAGTGTGGGGTCTTTCATTAACTTGCTGGACTATTCCATTTGGGCTTACTCATAATCGGTATAACAGGGTTTCTGATTCCGGTCACATACGGGAGAAAATTCATTTTCCCTTCAAGACTTATCAAATCAGTTGCAGTCATGTATAATAGCTCCACATACCAAGGTCCCAATAGTTAGAGAGATATGGGTCTAGAAAGTCAGTGTTTCCCGTGTCCTTCCTCCAGGTCGTCCATAGACTTGATGGCATCGATATGACCGCCACAAAGCAAATTGACGCTCATTGTTGAAGAGTACAGAATGCCCATCAATGTCCCAGTTGATTCTGGCTGTACACCATGCAAGTCCATCTCGTCTGTGGAACGATGTCGCAGGTAAACGACGCGTGAGCAGTATTTTAGAAAAGACATTTTCCATCTGGGCTACAATCCGTTTATTCACGACTGCGATCTCGACCAATTATGTCACTCTCTCACAACGAAGTTCGTCAATGTAGGATTGTTCCTGTCAAGAGAACACGGGAATGATAACGTACTGACGCACTTCACATTGCGTCATCACTAGAGAATGGCATAATAAGCCGAATAATGATGATCAGTGAATCCATTTTATAACAGTCCAGGCTGACTTCTATTGTCATTTATAAACTATTGCAGGACTGTGAAACTAGGTAAATAGAAAATAATCGCTTCAGCAGATCTGTTCCTGTGGTTCGTAGTGATAATCTGCCTGTAACTTCATCTCTGACTTCAGTAGTCTTTCATTCCAGTCGTGAGAGCCGGGTGGGCAGTCCTGCAATCTTCTGGTGAAGCAGTCCTTCTGGAAGTACCCGTGCCTACTGCTTCACACACCGTTGTCTTCTCTCGCCTCCACTAATTCTATATAGTTTTTGCACAAAGGCAAACTTTGTGTGAGATCTGTTGCTGTGGTGCTCCAATGTTAATGCTTTGTCCGTTGACAAATTCCGGACGATTGTGAAAGGTTGCACTTGCACATCCCTTACGTATGCTGTGTCGCGACCATCACCTGAAAAACTCCAGTAACGTTAGACACACCCAGCACCATCATGTACTGGTGCCCCTCTTCATCTGTAGGACTGGCTTTTTCTTCTGTACTAACACTAAACTTGCGTGATGAAATTTTCAAAAAACGTATCCCGCTGACAAGAAAATACTGGAGTATCGGTTTGGTAGCGTTCCTTCAAGGTGTTCACGATGTAATACCATCCCATTTTGTCAGTGTAGCTCTTATACACTTGTTTGAGGTTACAGCTGTTATGATGTAGGATTAGCCGATTTTTAAAACAAAATTCGCAGTTGAACAAGACACAAATGAAAGGAGACATCGCCGTGCATCGCAGCGGGCGTGCGGGACATCATCCAAGAACCAAAACATGGCGCATACAGCAATACAACACTCACCGGTGATAAGTAACGTCATTGCACAACCAAAGATAACCAACCACAGACGTTATCGATATTGTTATATTAATCAACAACGGGTAAGCAAGTAGCATTAACTGTCTCTCTGTTTTTGACTAGGAACAGAGCAGAACTACAGGCAGAATTCACGCAAAAAACTCCGGTCTTTGAAGTCCTTACTCGGTTGGATTCTCGTACGTTATTTAACCATGTTCGTTAGTGTATTTACTCAATTTTTATTAGGTTATTCAAACCCGTTCAAAGTCTAGGGGCACATACAGGAGAGGAATGACCATTAGGCTATGTATACATGATTACTGAGTACGAATTAAAGCCACCTTAGACCAACATTCAGGCTGGCTGGCAAACACACCCTCGTTATTAATCCATGGGGCGGATTGGATCCTGAGCCGGTGAACCACCTCGAATCCCAGAAGCGGCGTGCTAAAGCGCGCACCTATCCACGCGGGTCACAACAACAACAGTACTGGACTGTAGTGTTCTGTAAAGTAGAACTTTCATGATTGATATTCTTTAACTCACTTCTACATCTACTCTACATCTGCATGGGTACTTGCAAATTACATTTAAGTGCCTGTCAGAGGGTTCATCGAACCACCTTCACAATTCTCTATTATTCCAATCTTGTATGGCGCGTGGAAAGAATTAACACCTATATCTTTCCGTACGAGCTTTGATTTGTCTTATTTTATCGTGGTGATCGTTCCTTCCTATGTAGGTCGGTGTCAACAAAATATTTTCGCATTCGGAGAAGAAAACTGGTGATTTGAATTTCGTGAGAAGATTCCGTCGCAATGAAAAACGCCTTTCTTTTAATGATGTCCAGCCCAAATCCTGTATCATTTCTGTGACACACTCTCCCATATTTCGCGATAATACAAAACGTGCTGCCTTTCTTTGAACTTTTTCGATGTACTCCTTCAGTCCTATCTGGTATGGATCCTACACCACGCAGCAGTATTGTAAAAGAGGACGGACAAGAGTAGTGTAGGCAGTCTCCTTAGTAGGTCTGTTACATTTTCTAAGTGTCCTGCCAAAAAAACGCAGTCTCTGATTAGCCTTCCCAACAACATTATCTATGTGTGCCTTCCAATTTAAGTTGTTCGTCATTGTAATACGTAGGTATATAGTTGAATTTATGGCTTTTAGATTAGACTGATTTATCGGGTAAACGAAGTATAACGAGTTCCTTTTAGCACTCATGTGGATGACCTCACACTTTTCGGTATTTAGGGTCAACTGACACTTTTCGCACCATTCAGATATCTTTTCTAAATCGTTTTGCCAGTTGTTTTGATCTTCTGATGACTTTATTAGTCGATAAAAGACAGCATCATCTGCAAACAACCGAAGGTGGCTGCTCAGATTATCTCCCAAATCGTTTATATAGTTAAGGAACAGCGAAGAGCCTATAACGCTACCTTGGGGAACGCCAGAAATCACTTTTGTTTTACTCAATGGCGTTCTGTCAATTACTAGGAACTGTGACCTCTCTGACAGGAAATCACAAATACAGTCACATAACTGAGACGATATTTCATAAGCACGCAATTTGACTACGAGCCGCTTGTGTAGTACAGTGTCAAAAGCTTTCGGGAAATCCATAAATATGGAATCGATGTTTAATGTGTGGCCTACACTGAGGAGACAAATGTCCTGGGATAGAGATGTGGACAGAAGGCGGTAGTATCGCGTACGATAGGTATAAAAGAGCTATGCATTGGCGCAGCTGCCATGTCTACTCGGGTAATTGATGTGAAAAGTTTCCGACGTGATCAGAATCATAATTGGAGCTAGACGTTTCGAACATTCCATTTCGGAAATCGTTGGGGAATTCAATATTTCGAGACCCTTAGTGTCAACAGTATGCCGAGAGTACCAGATTTCAAGCATTAGCTCACCACGGACAACACTGTGGCCTTTACTTGATGATCGAGAGCAGCGGTGTTTGCTAGAGATATCAGCGTTAACAGACAAGCAATAGTACTTGAAATAACCGTGGAAATCAATGTGGGAAGAACGAAATTCCTTCACCAGGAAAGACGAATGGAATATTCCAGAATTTGAAACACGAACAGCTGCTAGCATGAGTTTCTTAGAAGTAGATACCTTAGGGGTTGCGAAGCAACTCAAATCGCTTGATACGGGCAAGTCTTCAGGTCCACATTGTATACCGATTAGGTTCCTTTCAGATTATGCTGGTACAATAGCTCCCTACTTAGCAATCATATACAACCTCTCGCTCACCGGTAGATCTGTACCTGCAGATTGGAAAATTGCGAAGGTCGCACCAGTGTTTAAGAAGGGTAGTAGGAGTAATGCATCAAACTACAGACCTATATCATTGACGTCGGTTTGCAGTAGGGTTTTGGAGCATATACTGTATTCAAACATTATGGTTTCAGAAAACATCGTTCTTGTGCAATGCAGCTAGCTCTTTATTCGCACGGAGTAATGGCCGCTATCGACAGCGGATCTCAAGTTGATTCCGTATTTCTAGATTTGTGGAAAGCTTTTCACACCGTTCCTCACCGAGCGAGGTGGACTCGCATTCGGAAGGACGACGGTTCAATCCCGTCTCCAGCCATCCTGATTTAGGTTTTCCGTGATTTCCCTAAATAGTTTCAGGCAAATGCCGGGATGGTTCCTTTGAATGGGCACGGCCGATTTCCTTCCCCATCCTTCCCTAACCCGAGCTTGTGCTCCGTCTCTAATGACCTCGTTGTCGACGGGACGTTAAAAAACACTAACCTAACCTAACCTAACCGTTCCTCACAAGCAACTTCTAATCAAGCTGCGGGCCTATGGGGTATCGTCCCAGTTGTGCGACTGTATTCGTGATTTCCCGTCAGGAAGGTCACAGTTCGTAGTAATAGACGGTAAATCATCGAGTAAAACTGAAGTGATATCAGGTGTTCCCCAGGGAAGCGTCCTGGGACCTCTGCTGTTCCTGATCTATATAAATGACCTGGGTGACAATTTGAGCAGTTCTCTTAGGTTGTTCGCAGATGATGCTGTAATTTACCGTCTAGTAAGGTCATCCGAAGACCAGTATCAGTTGCAAAGCGATTTAGAAAAGATTGCTGTATGGTGTGGCAGGTGGCAGTTGACGCTAAATAACGAAAAGTGTGAGGAGATCCACATGAGTTCCAAAAGAAATCGGTTGGAATTCGATTACTCGATAAATAGTACAATTCTCAAGGCTGTCAATTCAACTAGGTACCTGGGTGTTAAAATTACGAACAACTTCAGTTGGAAAGACCACATAGATAATATTGTGGGGAAGGCGAGCCAAAGGTTGCGTTTCATTGGCAGAACACTTAGAAGATGCAACAAGTCCACTAAAGAGACAGCTTACACTGCACTCATTCGTCCTCTGTTAGAATATTGCTGCGCGGTGTGGGATCCTTACCAGGTGGGATTGACGGAGGACATCGAAAGGGTGCAAAAAAGGGCAGCTCGTTTTGTATTATCACGTAATAGAGGAGAGAGTGTGGCAGATATGATACGCGAGTTGGGATGGAAGCCATTGAAGCAAAGCCGTTTTTCGTCGCGGCGAGATCTATTTACGAAATTTCAGTCATCAACTTTCTCTTCCGAATGCGAAAATATTTTGTTGAGCCCAACCTACATAGGTAGGAATGATCATCAAAATAAAATAAGAGAAATCTGAGCTCGAACAGAAAGGTTTAGGTGTTCGTTTTTCCCGCTCGCTGTTCGGGAGTGGAATGGTAGGGAGATGGTATGATTGTGGTTCGATGAACCCTCTGCCAAGCACTTAAATGTGAATTGCAGAGTAATCATGTAGATGTAGATGTAGATGTAGATCAACGTATCGGTTATAATAGTGTGGCGAGATCTGGCGTTAATGGGCCATGCCAGCAGACGACGGACGTAAGTGCCTTTGCTAACAGCACGACAACGCCTGTAACGCCTCTCCTCGACTCGTCACCGTATCGGATGGACCCTACACGACTGGAAAACTGTAGCCTGGTCAGATGATTTTCGATTTCAGCTGGTAAGAGCTGACACTAGGGTTCGAGTATGGCGCAGACCCGACGAAGACATGGCCTCAGGTTGTGAACAAGGCACTGTGCAAGCTGGTGGTGCCTCCATAATGGTGTGTGCTGTGTTTCCAATTCAACAGGTCATTGCCTGTAAATGGTTATGTTCGGCTACCTGGACACCATTAGCAGCCATTCATGGACTTCACGTTCCCAAACGACTATGGAATTTTTATGGATGACAATGCTCCGTGTCAAAGGGCCACAACTGTTTGCGATTTGTTTGAAGAACATTCCGGGCAGCTCGTGCTAATGAATTGCCCACCCAGGTCTCCCGGTATAAACCCCATCGACCCCATCGAACGTTTACGGGACATAACCGAGAGTTCAGTTCGAGCACAAAATCCTGCACCACCAATACTTTCGCAATTATGGACGACTATAGAGGCAGCTCGTGGTCTTGCGGTAGCGTTCTCTCGCTTCCCGCGCATGGGGTCCCGGATTCGCTTCCCGGCGTGGTCAGGGATTTTCTCTGCCTCGAGATGACTGGGTGTTGTTGTGTTGTGTTCATCATCATCATTCATCCTCATAACGGTCGGAGGAAGGCAACGGCAAACCACCTCCGCTAGGACCTTGCCTAGTACGGCGGTGCGGGTCTCCCGCATCGTCCCCTACGCTCCTCGGAGTATGGGACCTCATCATCAGCATAGAGGCACCATGGCTCAATGTTTCTGCAGAAGACTTCCAACGTCTTGTTGAGAGCGTGATACGTCGAGCTGCTGCACCACACCGGGTAAAAGGAAGTCCGGCACGGTATTAGGAGGTATCCCCTGACTTTTGTCATCTCAACGGATGTTCGAAAATGTACCGCAGATCTGTGCGATTAATCCGAGGGCTTAGCAATTTCAAGGTGCTAGAAAATAATTTTGAATATCATATTGCAGAAATATCTATACTTAATGAACATACGAGGTCTGATCAAAAAATTCCGGAACGTTCGTAATTTTGCGCGAAATGGTGTATTGGAGCGAAAGGCGGCTGGTATCCCTGCACACGTCTGTGTGTAATTTGTTACTGCAGGAAGTTTGATTGTTGTATGTCTGTTAGTTATCGCTCAATGCTGTATTCAGTAGAACGTTGTGTCGCACAGTTTGCGAATTTCGAGATGACAGAGTTAGAGGAGCAACGCGTCTGCATTAAATTTTGCCTGAAACTCGAGAGAACCCTTACCGAGACACACCAAATTATGCAGGAAGGCTACGGAGATGAATGCTTAAGCCGCACTCGATGTTACTAATCGTTCGTATGGTTTGAAAATGACCGGACGGAAGATGAAGATGATCCTCGGTCAGAACGCCCTTCAACGTCTACGCTCATGTCAGGAAAGTCAACGAAATTGTGAGTGCCAATAGAAGACTAGGTGGCCGAGAGGTGGCAGAAGAATTGGATGATATCATGAAATCCTGACGCAGCACCTTGGAATGCATCGTGTTGCGGCCAAGTTCGTCCTACGGCTCATGAGTCAAGACCAGAAAGACCTTCGCCTTGCAATCTGTACAGAACTTTTGGATCGCGCAAATCAGAACGAGTTGTTCCTTGAGAGAATCATAACTAGTGACGGGACGTAGATCTACCGTTATAACGTTGGGACCAAGGTTCAGTCTTCACAATGGCTCGGGCAAGGTTCCCCAAGACCAAAAAAAGAAAGACTCGACAGGTCAGGCCAGATTTCAAACCCATGCTGATAGTGTTCTTCGACTTTGAAGGATTAGTTCATCATGAATTCGTGACACAGAGATAATCTGGTAACCGATGGTACTATCGGGACGTGTTGCGATGCCAGCGATAAAATGTGAGCAGGAAACGGCCTGAAATGTGGCGAGACAATTCATGGCTTTTGCATCACGATAACGCACCCACACATTCATCCCTGTCGACTGCAGGACTGTTCGAAAAAAAAAAAAAAAAAAAAAAACACTTTGCTGCATCACCTCTGTACTCTCGTAACCAGGTCCCTATCGACTTTTTTTTGTTTCCGAAGTTGAAAGCCCCGTTGAAAGGACTAAGATTTGCAACGATAGACGAAATAAAAGAATTCGCAGGAGGTGCTTCGTGCGATCCAACAATAGGCGTAGCAAGACTGCTTCCAGTAGTGGAAACGGTGTTGAGAGATGTGCATTAATCGTGGAGGAGAGTATTTCGAAGGAGACCATGCACGATAAGTAAAACGTAAGTGCAGAAAAATTTTGTGGACAAAGTTCCGGAATTTTTTGAACAGACCTCGTGCCAATCCTCGCGTGGTTCAACTAAACCCATGTGAAAAAAATCTAAAAATATTCTATAAAAAGGCGGTATATCGCACAGAGGCATTCTAATCATTATGACACCTGCCTCGAAAGCGTACGTGGTTAAATCTAACAATGCATCATTCGTTAGTTTCATTCTTCTGGAGTGACTAATAGTGCTACTTAGCATTAACACATGCTTTTGCTCTGTTACAAGTGAAAAGGGACAAAATGTCACCAAGAGGTTCTCTTACCTTCTGTGTGTTGTAATCGTATCCCCAAATTGGCTTAGTGATTACAGCTGCGAGAAGTTGTAACGGTGGCACTGGCAAAGGTCAACGGGCAATCAAGAATCCCTCAACAGGTAATCTGTCTGACAGTGGACAAATGCCACGACCTGGTGTCAGCAGAATTGATTGACGAGTAGCTAATGTGTTCAACCCCGATAATAGGTCAAACTTTGTGAGGAGTATACACACGTGTTAATAATAGTGACGTAATGCCAGACTTTAATGATATGGTGCAGCACCAAATGCCGTCAGAACGATTTCTAACAAACAAATGCAGAAGTGGTACCGTTCTTCACCTTATTTTAATACAGATTCCTTCCAATGATTGGAAAATAGCGAAGCATAAATCTATAGAACACAGAATTGAACAGAACTATCGTTCAATTCTTCCACCTTTATTTCTAACGGTACTGTAGAACAAGTTCTCGATTCGAACTAAATCACCTATGCAGCAGAAAATAGTATTTCCTTGCATCCAGCACGGATGTTGAAAACATGGATAACAAGTGCGTCGCTCTCCACACATCGTAAGAGGTAATTAAGTGGAACTGGTGTTCATAAACTTACTGGAAGATTTGTATGCACTGGGATACAGGCCCTTAGTATGTAAAATGTGTCCGAATGTGGTATATGGATCGGCTTGTGACTCGATTCTACCTTGTAGCAGAAATGCAGTTCATTACTCTGTGCAGCGAATCATTTAGAAGCATATTATCTCCGGAAATTCTAATAAGGCTAGTTCTTAAACTACTAAATTATCGTGTTATACACTAATGGGTTCTCGCCTAACACTAATAGATGTCTCAGATTTTTCGCGGTGACATTGTTACCAATGAATAAGTAGTACCCAATAAAAAATCAACTTTCTAATAAATCAACCTGATACAAAACACCAGGACTTAATGCACAAATGTTGCTTGCAACACTTCACGAGATGTGAAAACAGAGTAACCTCTTACTACTGGAGTACAGACTCACAAATAGCGAAAGTAGTCAATGATTTTTGGAATGTAATCATTCCAGCATTTTAGATATCAGTTACTTCATATAAACAGCTAATTGTAACAACGAATTTACATTTGATGTACGGTTGGGGCAAAGAAAATGACAGAGCAAGATTTGTTGTCATTTTGCCATTAGGAGAGGTTATTTACTACAAACCCCACGTAGGATCGGTAATACGTTGGACAGAGGGTGTAGAACGAGGGATGCACGAAGAAAAGCGGAAATGGTCACAGGCTTGTTTCACTGATGAAAAAGTGTTATAAATAATGAAAAATCCCAATTTGTTAATACCGTAATTATTTTATTCATTATCCTATGTCAACAGACTAGTGTTCCATCGCTAATGACATCATAGTCAACGACATGTTAAACCCTAACCATCCTTATGTGATGGAGAGACAGGCAGGAAACATAACAACGCTTGTGTAAAATGTGTCACTGCTCGATATTCTCTGATAGCATATAGTTATAGTACTGTCAAGCAGTGTACAAAGAGGCGATAAGAGCGTCACGCCTAGCAGCTTAAATTTTGTACATACTATGTTTTGAAAGTATATGTCTTTCTGATTTTGTACATGCAGATAAATAAAGTGTACTCTCCACAATATATCAATGGTATTTTAACTGATTCTTCCATCGCTTTTTGATATAAAAACTACGTATTTATAAATGAGAATCACAATATTGTGTGTTTTCTATAGTATTAATTTATTTTGTTACCATGTTTTTGGTTTACAAGGCCACCACCAAATTTCAACTATCGTCATCAAAGAGTGTACAATATTCGGGAACAATATAGGAAAAAGGCGCTACACATTGTGGGAGTTGTGCGAACACAAAGTAAATGTTATCTTTGACAGTGCAGTAGTAATGCTACTACAAAAGTTAAACAATAAATAAATATAACGGGAACACACTAGAAACAAATTAACCTTAGACTTCGAAAAAACAGTGCCTATATAACATATTAAATTAATACTCACGATAAAATAGAATTAGTACAAGGCAAGAGTACTGAAGGATACATTGGGAGACGATACGGAAACGGAGTAAAGGATAGACTACATGGAGTATATAGACCATCACAGTTAATAAATACAAGAAAAATGGAGGAATAGAATAAAACAGTGTGGGAAGCATTGGAGAACCGTAAGGATTAAGTGAATTTTAAAAGAGGGGAAGTGGCGAACTGTGTTTGGTCGTTTAATATAAAATCTGGACTGTGATCGGATATTTCTTGATTTACAGGACTCCAACAGATTAAGTTTTGGCCTTTGTTTGCTAAATGGAGGACATGGGACTGTGGCTAGCATCTGTGGTTCTCACTCAGTACACGGTAAGAAAAATGTGGAATCATAACTTTATAACATTCTCTCTGCCGGACTAACTAATCTAAAACTTATAGCAATTAGCTCAAGAAATTTTGTATACCTTACTATTGGCTAGTAATAGGGTCGTAACTTTACCATTGAAAATTCACTTGGCTGTGATGTTCCACACATACAAGGACATCTACATGGTTACTCTGCAATTCACACTTAAGTGCCTGGCAGAGGGTTCATCGAACCATTTTCATACTACTTTACCATTCCACACTCGAATGGCGCTTGGGAAAAAGGATCACCTAAATCTTTCCGTTGGAGCTCTGATTTCTCTTATTTTATTATGATGTTCGTTTCTCCCTACGTAGGTGGGTGTGAACAAAATATTTTTGCATTCGGAAGAGAAAGTTGGTGACTGAAATTCGTAAATAGATCTCACCGCAAAGAAAACCGCCTTTGTTTCAGTGACTGCCACCCCCAACTCGCGTATCGTATCAGTGACACTCTCACCGCTATTGCGCGATAACAAGAAACGGGCTGCCATACAGATGGGTACCCACCCCATACGTTCCACAAAATAGTTTTCCATGTTCTTCTGCACATTGAATCAGAATGGCAACAGCGTACCTTATCACCGTCCTTGATGTAGCGCTCTCTCTCTCTCTCTCTCTCTCTCTCCCTTTTTTTTACATTTGTATCCATGTTATGCTGTCTTTCCTTTATTCGTTCATTGTTCGTACTAAACAATAGAACTAAACTTTCTGCACTTAATATGTACTTGCATTTCTTCATTTCACATTTCGACTGCTTGTTAGATATGAAACCTTTGCATGTCAGCAACCTGTATTACACTTTTCTGTGTCACTGGAACAGTTCATACTTCATTTTTGTCATTACAAAACGTATGGTCAGAATTCCTTATCTCGCATTTTTATATCTCCTGATGTCATAGAGAACAGTACATTATTTCCTATTGTATTTATTTTCTACATCAGCGATTTACGTGGAAGATAGTAAATTGATGTACTTTCTTTGTACGAATATTATGCTGTAACTACACGGGGTGTCTCGCTTTTCGTAAGTACAGGCATACAAAGCTTACACTCAAGGACACCAGTGGTGTAAGAAGATATAATTCAGAGATGTACTCGTAAATACTGTAACACATTATCTGCATACTCTAGATTTCCGTACTGCTACATTTTGGTGGGAAAAATAAATTGAACAAATTACAACAACAAGATACAACATAATAAGAATAAATTAGATTTCCATCTACATGGACAAATCGAAGAGACTGTACAGAGAATGCGATAAAGAGATAGAGAGGCAGACAAAAACGAGAGAGAGCAGATTAATAACACACTAGAAAGCAAGTGCAAAGTAGAAAACAAATAGAACGAGAAAATGGTAGGAATAAATTGCTCACTTGGACTAAATAACGGCGGAGTCAATAATAAAATGAAAAATCACATAAATGGACGTGGGAATCATCGATTATCACAGAAATAAAAACGAAACTTTATCTTTCAATGAACTACCTCTCTGGCATATTGAAAGGGCACCGGCTAAGACATACATCACCTTTCCAAGAAATAATAGACCTCGAAAATGTTTTAGGATAATTTAAAAAAATGAAAGGAGAAGTTCCGTAACCACAGACGCGAAAATATTTGAAAAATAAAAAAGAATAAACGGACGATTAAGAAGATGTAACATAAAACAGATCGTAAGAAATAAAGTGAATGTTTAAAGGTCTTTCATTGTTTGATCGGGAATGGCATTTAACACTCAGTAAACAGATTCATTCCAAAGAAATGTTGGTTACAAAATGCTAGTTTTATAGCAAGCCTTCCACAAAATACTGTTTAAAGCGAAACATTTCTTCCTCTATCGCGATAAGCGGTTTACACGTCGTGTGTTGCAACTGCTGTTAAACTGTCAGACAGTTCTCCGCAGGCCACGCAAGCAAAGGGTGAAGTCAATATCCTCAGTTACTCGGCTGTACCACGAATATTGCACCCATGGCAACTGTCTGGCAAATATGCGTGTCTAACACTGACTTATCTTTATGGGCGGTACTTGAGTTTTAATCTAGTGTAAAGTGACAGGCATTTCCATGGAAAGAACCCAGCAGCTTTTTCAGAAAACTGAAACGTAAATGCAAATTACCTGTGGAGGACAGCAGCTGCAAACTACCTGACCAGCAATGAGTACACAGTAACAAAAAATATGCTTCATATTTGCAAGCGTACTGAAGCCTTAGAAAGATAAAGTTCTTGTTTACAAATAAATGCATAAGAGAGAAACGTTGCGTTTCAACGTCCCGTTGATTGTTAAAGATGCATCACTGGCTTATATGGACAAGAAGCTTGCTAATTGTAGCCAATCGAATTTAAATTAATATTTACTAATTTTGTTAAAGGCGGCTGAAAATTATATATCACAGATATCAGGGCGCCACTACCAAAGCTTTTTGCTAGTTTACAGTTCGTGCACGATAGGAAGGAAAAGATAAATAAAACCTTGATTAAGGTACCGCAACTGGTAGATTCAAATCTAAAGTAGGGTGTGCATTATCTCCTGTTAAAAGACTATGCTGGAGTTACATATTGTCATTTTGACACCACCGAAATTTTTGAATTTTATCTAAGGTGCTCTCACCATCGCAGGTACATTCCAAAACGGAATCCCACTAAAGATATGGTGTATAGCTATGTTGAAACTACTCCCACGCTAATGTCTGTCACAGGAATATGCATGATTCTGCAACTGATTTTATTCCAATTAATTCCACACAAGCAGGAGATTTCTGACAGGAAAACGTATCACATCCGCATAGATATGTGACCCTTTAGTCTCGATACACAATATTCGTTCCATTCTTACAAACTTAGGATATCAGGTAACAGGAAATGGTAAACGGTGTCAAAAAACTGTGTATAGTTGCATCTCACCAAAATACGAGGGTTGTCCAGAAAGTAAGTTCCGATCGGTCGCGAAATGGAAACCATAGTGAAAACCAGAAAAGCTTTATTTGCAACAGTTAGGTACACCTTGCACCTACTTCTCTACATAGTCGCTGCTCCAACTTCCAGTTTTCTCGTAGTGTTGTATCAGCTTTCCAATATCATCGTCATAGAAAGCAGCCGCCTGTGCTTTCAGCCAGTTATCTGCACTGGTCTGCAGCTCGTTGTCTGAGGAAAAAATTTGTCTTCATAGTCAGCGGCTTCAGCGACTCTTCTGGCATGAAGAAGAAACTGCTCGACAGTTGTGTTAAATGGGCTGCATGACACAGGAGAAATCTCGAACCAGGGCCTCATACTTGGCGGGAGACGCTATTCCCTACGTATCTTTACGTGCTCACTGTTCACTCAAAGAAAAGAGCGACGCGACGCGACACGATCAACGGGCATACTAGAGACGCTGCCCAACACATCTGCGCAAAGCTTTACCGCATTTTCCCAGTGGTTTCCATTTCGCGACCGATCGGAACTTACTTTCTGGACAACCCTCGTACTTAGAATCCAAAAGGTGACAATGGAAGAATGCCTACTATCTTTACTTTCAGAAAAAAAATCATACAAAGGAAATTACTTCTTGAGCAAAGAAATATATCACACTGCGCTTTTTCGAAAGCCAGTAATTACCTCCCATTTCGGCGCAAAAGTTTGAAATTTTGCTGCAAGTTCCAAAAACCTTCGTCTCTAATGACGCAAATGCGTGGCCCCTGCGACGTCGCCCTCAGGCTCGGTGAGACCTCATACAGCAAGGTGTCGACACACGCAAAACAAAACAAAACAAAACAAAAAACAAAAAAAGCCAGAGCTCAGAATTTCATGTAAGCTGCAAGTTGAATTAATGATTTATTTGCACCAATTTTCATCACAATTTTGCCCATTGCCACCGTGGACGAGTCACGCGATGGGGAGTTCGACACACCCCCTCTTAACCACATTTTACCCCTTTTTACCCCTTCGTTTGATGCCCCTGCGATGGAGCTCAAAACCGCGAGACCCAGCGTTGCAATCACGCAGTTTTCTTGTGGGTGATCGACGAAAACATATCAGACACACCGTCGCTCAGAATCGACACGATAAGGCCTCAAGGGTGACATAAAGGGCGTCAATGAACCACCTCATCCCTTGGGGCGTCGATTCCTACGCATTTCGTGATCTGAGACGACATTTTTTAGTTCAGTGAGCAACAGAACAATGTTCTTGACATACTATGAAGGCTTTCACGACCGGATGGTACTGTTGTTGATAATTCTTCCGCGTTATATGGCCGTGGTCCATGGAATTCTTCTATTCCTAAAGTTTCGTCCAATACTACGTTGGACATCTTCAGAGGTATGGCTGGTCCTGCTGAGTCCTGCCGACAGGACTCAGCAGGACCAGCCATACCTCTGAAGATGTCCAACGTAGTATTGGACGAAACGTTAGGAATAGAAGAATTCCATGGACCATGGCCATATAACCCGGAAGAATTATCAACAATGTTCTTGACAACACTCGACACTGCTGCTACCTCCCGGGCGTTTATATCCTGCTGTACCGACATCTTGGGGCTGCAACTCCATTGAACATGATCGCTGTCCTTCGGAGTGTAGTGCGACCAAAATGTTTACTTTGCTATACAAGGTGGAACCGTACAAAATAATTTGACGAAATCTAAATGTGATCTGAAGCAGCAAAGTTGGTTTTTTTTTTTTTTTGTTCTTTTTCGGTCCACCCGTTTCACGGCATTTTCTGTCGTGATACAGCGGAGGGGTAGATGGAGGGAGTGTTCCAAGACCCCCCCCCCCCCCCCCCAGGCTCCGCAACACTCTCGGTGCCACTCACTCACCGTTGCTGAGCACATTAAAAATAATCAACCTGTCAGAAACTTCGATACCCATTCAGCCTTGTAGTCGCTGCAGCGCCTGACGGCTGAGAGTTAGACAACTCCTATGGCGCCCGTTAGGTTGGGTCTGCCTGTCCTCAGGCGCTGGAGCAGTCTAACTGTCAATAAATCAATGTGAGTTTGTCGAGGGACGTTACAAGACACATGCATTTTTTGCAGCAAGCCAGCTAATGGAGAAACTGCTCAAGAAAAGGAATCACTACATCTTGCCTTTCTTGACATCGATAGTGCATTTCAGCGAGTACCATACCGGATGATTTGGTGTGATCTTTGCGATCATCAGGTTCCTGGCACATAACCTGGGTAAAAATCCTGGACAAAAGCACCAGCAGCGGTTTGCGATGCTCTGCAGGACTGACTGACAATTGGCGTTCATCAAAGCTCAGCTCTGTCTCCGCTGGATACCAGCAGGCGCGACTTACAGAATTTTCAATCGTGGACAATGCTGTACGTTTACGATGTAATGCTAGCGGTGAATACCAGACAGAATCTTGATACTCAAGTATAAACATGATATGATCGTCTACAAAGCTTTGGTCTCGGTTTATACATCCACAAGACTCATCACCTAAAACTAGACTAATCGCCGGCCAGAGTGACCGAGCGGTTCCAGGTGCTACAGTCTGGAACCGCGCCACCGCTACGGTCGTATATTCGAATCCTGCCTCGGGCATGGGTGTGGATGATGTCCTTAGGTTAGTTAGGTTGAACTAGACTAATCAGTGTGACTCCTTTTACCAAGGAGGACACACTCCGATGTCTGGGTTCCGACTACAGAGTGACGGCTATGTGAATGAGGATGTACGCGCAAAAACTCGAACCACATTCAGAGACGTCACATGTATTCTTTGTGCTAAGATGCCTGCCTACCTAAAATAAAAGGTGCACCGCACAATGGTGAGGATTATTGTATTATAAAGTACAGAGTGTTGGCCCGTACCTAGAAGTGCAGAGTATTCTCTACATGTCAAGAAAATGCGAACACTGAATAGATCATCAGCAACTTCTCTGCTCGACCGCCTTGAAATCTGGTTTCTCAGGACAGAGCGGATCAGGTTGTGGACAGGAGCCAAGGTCAATTACTATTAGTTATACAAAAACATACAACTTTATTCCTCAGACCAATGCACAGTTTTCTCCTTAAAACAACAAAGATCAATTCACGGCTGAGGGCCCAAGCAACTTCTCCAGAATAAGTTTAAATGATTGCTTTTAAAACACCAGGATTTAGAGTAACGGCTGAAGGTCTTACTTAAGTAAAATTACAATATCTTCTCGGCTAAAGGCCGAAATAATATTTCAGATCAGCTAAGGAAATTCTTTAAAAGCCAAGAATTTACAAATTCCGACTAAAGACCATATTAAGGAAAATTCAAGTTAATTCTTCGGCTGAAAGCCCAATTTTAAAAAAAAATTACTTTGCATAATAAAAGAGATACTTTAAAAGTAAGCTTTTACACAGTACAACAAAAAAACATCTTAAGTAAACTTGAAGTATCTTGTCGGCTGAAGACCCAAATAATTACTCGAGAATAATGAAAGACAACCTTAAGATAAACATTTACATAACACGGCTGAAAGCCGTTTCAAGAATTCACGATAATTAAAGAGAAAGCTTACAGACAAGGATTTACATATTAAACTGAAACAAACGCAGCTGAAGGCCGAAATATAGAGCAACAAGAATTTTAAATGAAACAGGGCTAAAGGCCTAATCTTAAAGTTGTTATGAAGTTCGGCTGAAGACCCTATACTAAACATAAAACAGACAATATTAATACACGGCTGAAGGTCTGACACAGTACCTGCGACCATATAAAATGACAATCACAGTGGTGCTCAGAAGTGTTCCAAGGGTCGGCCAGGGGAGGAAACTCTAACCACAGTTTAGGTGAGACAGACAGCCAAGCGTAACACTAAACAATCGGGTTGCAGCACGATGTACGGACGGCTGACGAACCAACAAACCGCCTAATCAATTCCCTTCCACCCGACCAACAGTACGACAACCAAAAGTACCAGTGAAGACGAAGATTGCAGCAGGATTATGTCTTAATAATTGGTGTATGAACACAGTCAAGGCACAATAAACACTCAAAAGAGAACAACACCACGCTGTCGAACTACACGTCATGCCAGACAGCATCAACACGGCGAGGAAAACACACTGCCGCAAAGCTACGCTAACGACCAGGGCAGGTAACCGGAACGTTAACGTTCACAAGGCAGAAGATACCGCTGGTGCACTTCACTAATAAATTATAATCATTTCAAAGATTAAACATCATACATGGAGACGGCTGCAAAATTTGCAACTCCAACACACCATCACGTTGCTGCTTGCGGGGACAGCCTAGGATGCAACAACCAGCAATCAATGAAGAGATGCCACAACGGTTGAGCTTTTACGACAGGTCCACTGATTACTCAACTCCAATACGCAGATGCGGTGGGCGACAGAACTTAGCAGTTCTTGCAGTTAGTGCCACATAACTCCGACCGCGCCGGCACGTCGCCAGTGGTCCCGGGCTGATCACACGTCGCAGAGACTTCCTCGCTGTTCCGCCGCAACCGACCAACTGCCCGCACACACCATGACATGGAAATATAACTGCCATACCAAAGAAGTTACAGCAGTACTAGTATCGATAAATGCTGCTGCTGCCACTGACGGAGGCAAGTGAGCAACTCGTTCAGATAGGAATAAGACGTCACTCGATGGTGACAAAATGCCCAAAAGGAAAAACCGCATTGGCTCTGAGCACTATTGGACTTAACATTGAAGGTCATCAGTCCCCTAGACTTAGAACTACTTAAATCTAACGGCGTCACACACATCCATGCCCGAACCTGCGACCGTAGCAGCAGCGCAGTTTCGGGCTGAAGCACCTATAACCGCTCGGCCACTCCGGCCGGCAAAAACGGCATTAACGCGAGCCGACCACGGCTGACGCCTCAATAATACAACGATCCAATAACTAGCTGGACTGGCTGCAATCAACAAGGAGATGCAAGAAGAGATGTTTCAATGGTAAGGACACATCTTACGGCCACCGTCTACTTCAATCATCAGCTCAGCCTATTACCTCACTGTTGAAGGCCAGAGACAATGTGGAAGACCTAACTTACGACGGTTAGGCACTATAAACGAAGATCTAAGATCAAGAAGCATGAATGCCGACGAAGCGTAAGACCGTAAGAAATGGCGTGCACTGACCCAAAAAGCAGACCCCTCTCCAACGGGAAGGCCGAAGAAGAAGAAGAAGAAGTAGAAAATGAAGATCCTCTTTCCAATAAATCGACAACATGTAAACTCGCTCACGTCACTACGACAGACGTAATTTGTCTACTGAACTGTCGTTAACTAACGTTCTTTTGTATTGTCCTCTCCAAAAGTCTAAATACCCACAAAAAAAATCTTCCGTTCTGGAGATGTTAGCGGTAGTGAATGAGTACAAGATTATATGAGAGACCAGCGTACTGTTATGGCGCAATATTTGTAGCAACATTCTCTTTTTTTCTGACGTGCGACGGATGAACTGCAGCGGTCAAGCAGAGAGAGCACGACACTCACAATCGCCTTTTATTATCGTGAAGCTGCGATTTCATTTTGCTTCACCGTTCTATGTTGATAGTTCACTGCTTATTTGTTAACCAGAAGCGCAAATTTCAGGATGATTCTTCTCCTGTCCGTGTCACTTCTATCTTATTATACTAAATAGTTAATCATCATTTGCTAAGTCCTTAACAGAAATTATGTCTTCTCCTGAGCGTTAATATATGTGTATACATAAAAGGCTTGTTGGTGTATGTACTGGCAAACTTTTCTCCATGATCATCCACTCCCACCCATGTGCAGATAGCCCTTGCTTGATCTCATGCATTTAGTAAGAGAGTGTGGTCCCAGGGCGTGGCATTGCGTTAGTGTGTCGAGCAAAAATCGACGAACTGTGGAGCAATAAATATTCTTAGACAACGTTAAGTAATATATGAGCTACTGACTTTACCGTAAGTGTGAAAATGTTTTTACTGTTTTATTCACGCTGCAAAGTAATGGTGGTAGATCTCTTGGCCTGTTTGATCCATACTGTGGTGCATGGAAGTGGGTGATTGTAGCTGACAGGTATCTCAATATAATGTGCGATGTGAAACCCTTAGTTCTCTTAGAAAACGCTATATTCTCCACAACTTCACGTATTAGTGAGTATCCTCGCTTACATACTCCTCAATCTGTTCCCTCGATACTGGTACTAACATTATCTTATGCAGATACACCTAATTGTATTTATTGCACCACATTTAGTGAATTTTTGACCACCACACTCACCAACTGCCCCGAACCGTGACCAAACAACTGTAAAGGTAATTTAAATAAAATTGTTGCGTTTCAGACAACGAGAGTAGGATACACACATAGATTCTGTTCGAGACGTCGATGATTCAGTTACTTTGAAGATTTATTTCGTACAGAAGCAGTATAACCTATAGAATAAACTGTAAGAGAAAAGTTAAATCTTTCATCAACCCGAAGGTTGGTGTGAAAAGCACAGTCCTTCACTGGCCCAATTGGAGGTGGTATGACCTAGTCTTCCTTCGACCTTTGAGCTGACTAATCAGGCTAGTTATATAGGACACAGAGCTTAATGCGGGGTCCGACTCACGATGCATCTCAGCATCTTTCGAGTTAACGAACACTGTCAAGTGAAAAGTGACAGATAATAATGTGGGATTGAAGTCGAAACATAAGGATCCCTAGCCTGGCACTATTGAGCCACCATACAATAACAACCAGCAATCAACCATATGCTAGTACCCTCAAAATGAAGCAAAAGGAAAGGTTCAGTAAGGCTTGTCGTTATTACTCGGAGGCCGCACTGAATGCGAATCTGTTGTAATCTTCAGTCACAACACTTCAGACGGCTTCCTGCCACAACAGCAGAGATGGCTGAGCGTACCTCGTACGGTGTTACCTTCCTACTTTGGCTCTGTGTCTCCCATCCAGTGGATCGACGTAAGCCACTCCGGCAACGCAGTCCCTGTTGGGATGAGTAGATAGCATTACGGCACTCAGAAAGCCCCAGTCAGGCAGCTCTCTCGTCACTACAGTCAGCTGCTGCTTAAAGATAATGGCACGGACTTGGTATTTGTCAGCAAGGAACGTCTGTCTTCTCTTATAGAAGGTTGCTGAGTTAAAGCGAACACGTGCGCAAGGAACAAAGCAAATTAGAAAGCATTAGCGACGTAGCAATTGCAAAATATTGCCAGCGACGCATTGCTGCCAATTGCTGTTATTCGTTTTTTATTTGTTTCACATGTTGCCCAGCCTTTCTTCTCGTCTTGGAGTACACAGGTGACTGTGAGTGCTATTACTTCAGGCCTGGATGCTATGACTCACTTTAATTAGCATTAGTAGGAATAATGAAACAATTATGCAAGGCAGTTCCGTCATCTCTAATAACAACGATTTGGATACAACCAATATATTCTGTTAGTCCAATAGGCATGTAAAATCAGGTTTACAAGCCAAGTGCATTCGCTGTAGCCATTGTTTTTATCGATGTCCTTATATGCCTCTGTTAATGCGTTTGCATCACCCTAATGATATCATAAATTTAAAAATATAAACGCGACGACATTTATTTTGGTAATAATATTTTTTATGTCATCAAATTTCTGAATGGCTTGATACGGCCCTACACAGTCTAACTTTTTAAGATTACATTGATTGAATGTCTGAACTGTGGACTGGATAAAAAACTCGAATTATCGTACAGCATGTTGTACCTGCAACTGATGTAATTACACTGTGTTATCGTTAGCAAAACTTAATACGAATCGATTGGGCAATGCAACTCCCAATACCAATAAAGAAATACAGTCACTGCACAATACATTCGGCCCCTTAGGCACTGAATCCTCTAGCCCTGTTCAGTACTGGTAACTTTGGTCCCTGTGCACATAACAAATAAATTAAAATGTCTTACCTCTAAAGCAGCAACGGTGGAACGCGGTATATTCTGGTCGCTCTTGAAAAAATATGATAGCCACAGGTTCAGCAGTGTGCAATGCTGGCCAAAGTACTTGAAATGCACATGAAATTCTTTTGGCTGATAAACGAGAACATTTAAGAAAATCCAAATTCTTTGAAAAACTTACGACCTTTGACAGGGAAGCGGTACAGATTATGGTGCGTTTTAGTAAAAATTATATTGCAAGTTAAGTTTCGCTTTTCAGAAACATCTGACAATTGGAGTTACATTATCACAATTGATTCACAAACAATGAGATTTAAACAGCAAGTATAATCCAACCTCACTAATTCAACATAAATGCAAATCATCAAATTACACATAGCTCTGTTAACAAATCTTAGAGACATTACAAAGTGAAATATCTAACGAGCCATTTTATCAAAACTGTTTACGTACATTCAACGGGATACTCAACAATTACAAATTATCAGCCAACTCATCTATACTAACGTGCTGGCAAGAACAGAAATCATAATTATTTAACATCTTTACCTTGCTTGTACGAAGACTTTTGCTTCCAAGTTCAACAATATTGACATACCTAAATTAATCCAGCACTTGACGGCTTCACAAAACACACCACAAGAACTGCCTACTCCATCGTCTTTCGCTCACAGACAGCTACCTACAACTGACCGCCAAGGGCTCTCTTACTCCAAGACTATAATAATCTCAGACCAGAAACGGCATCTTTGGCTCTGCGGTCGTACACAGTCAGCGATCTGCATTATAAAGCCTCTGAGAGATATACATCGTTTATAGTATAATGGTTTCAGTTTAGTTTACATTAATATTCATATCATGTTCGCGTGCCACATACAAGTGTGCCCCAGTAGACTCCTTTCAACAGTTTTCTCTCCTGCTCAGACCTCCCCTACTCAGAGTAGCTTTCACATCCAATGTGCTCAATAATTTTTTAGATGCAGTCCAATCTCCATACTTTCCTGCAGTTTCGTCCCCTGCGTCTCCCTCCACTACCTTGAAAGTTATCCCGTGATGTCTTAACACAAGTCCAATCATCCTGTCCCTGCTTCTTGTCAGTGTTTTCCAAATGTTCCTCTCCTCGCCGATTCTGCGGAAAACGTCGTTTCTGGTCCGGGCGTAGCTAACTTTTAAAATTCTTTTCCAACAAAGCATTTCGAACGCGTCGATTATCATATCCATGAGTCACTTCCATACATTGTGTTCTTGATGTACGCTTTGATAAATTTCTTTCTGAAAGTAAGACCTACGTTTGATATTAACAGGCTTCTTTTGGAAAGGAATACTCTCTTTGTCTGTACCAGTTTGCTTTACATGTCCTCATCCTGCGCCATGCTTTATTTGGCTTCCTTCGCTTCGTGTTCTACATGGCCTCCAATTCAGTTGGTAAGTTTGTCGCTACCTTCATATTTCTTCTTACGTCCATATTCTGTGCTCAATAGACCGTCCATCCCCCTCGACATGTCCTATAATTACTAAACATAGGTCGTTAGTTCACCAAGGTTTAATGACGTCGTTAAGTTCAGTTATTTTTTGTGCTACCTACTCTCAGTAATAACAGCAATTTAGAGATATATTATTCTCGTTCTTCCTTTGCTACATACGTATTTGATAACTGTGTATGCAGGAAGCCACACGTAGTGGTGAAGCCTTTTCCTTTGCTCATGTCGTAGCTGTAAGTGTAGGGTGTCGACGCTCTCCTCGCCGTACGGATGTTTGTCTCTCAGTTATACTACATATATTTTCTGACGCTGCCAGTCTTGGCACTAATTTTTTGGTCCTATTTATACCCTTCTATTAGCTCAGGTATATTGCTACACGACGATATTATTCTACTTCTCGTACCATAGTCTTTTCACGCTATGCGTTGATGCATCTGGATGGCTTTCAGTGTCTCGCCCCTTCTTCTAGATAGGTTCCTCTCAATTAGGTTGCTGCAGACTGCACGTCCGTGGTGTAAGTCTCGCTATTCAAGAGGGATGAGGGATAAATTTCCGATTGTCACCGCCTACACTGACGATCCCACTTTAGAAGGTGGCTATATACTATCTAGGTCATTTGGAAAT
This sequence comes from Schistocerca americana, assembly GCF_021461395.2. Taxonomy (NCBI): domain Eukaryota; kingdom Metazoa; phylum Arthropoda; class Insecta; order Orthoptera; family Acrididae; genus Schistocerca; species Schistocerca americana. The sequence continues at coordinate 286,639,399 of NC_060126.1, forward strand.
AAGTGCCAGTTGTCTAGGCCGCACCAGAAAGCAGAGCTCACTCACATTCTAAATATATGAGTGCTGTCATGTAATAACATTGCATTCGTGGGCGAACGCTGCATTTCGATTCGTTTGATGCTCTTCGGTCCACATCTTGTAGAAATGCTCAGTTGCACTAGCAAAACAGTTTGCATAGTAAATCCTACAATTTCGCGATGCTACAAACCTCCTTCAAGTAGGACGGCCCTTCGCGCCATTCAGTCTCTGATGGCCGTCAGTTTCACCGAAGAACAGTGACTTCTCACGTAGCATCCAACACTGGCGAACGACGAGACACAGCATCAACAGCTTCCTTCAGAATTGCCGCGCGGGGTAGCCGCTCGGTCCTTGGCGCCTTGCCACGGTTCGGGCCATTCCTTCCGTCAGAGATTCGAGTAATCCTTCGCGCATGGATGTGTGTGTTGTCCTTAGGGTGAGTTAATTTAAGTTAAATTAAGTAGTGTAAAAGCCTAGTGTAACCTCAGCAGTTTGGTCCCATGGGAACTTACCACGACCAATTGCAGTATTACACATACACCTCATTAGATGTGTAGATAAGATAATTAATCAGGAGCTACTGAACTGAATTGGGGAGAAAAGAAATTTATGACACAAATTGAATGAATGAAGAGATCTCCATACTTCCATTTTCAAACAGACCCGGGACGCGTACTATCATTATTTGGTGTTCTGTTTTATAGTACGAATAAATATTTCAGTTGTATATAAAGGTCTTGCTTTATATACACTGCAGCGCCAACATCGGCGGCAAATAAAAAAATACCTTTAAGTACCAGCCGGATGATTCATTCACACTCCAGTTCACAGGACACAACTTGACGCACCAAGGAATCATGAGTTTGTTTGTGGATGGGTATGGGTTTGTATGTGTATGTCAGGTATGGGGGAGGGGTGACAATTGTAGATGGCGGAGGCTTATCTACAAGCATTTTCAAATGTATTTACGCTGCACTAATTTTGCTGAGACGAAGAGCATGCATAGCATAAAGTAGAGAGCTGTAAATTGGAGAACTGTATCTAACCAGAATTCGGACTGTTGAGCACAAAAATGGCATCTCCTGCTGCACTGTTTCAAGTGCCTTGATTCTTTCAAATTTTCATGCTCCACAACGTTAATATTCCTCACGAAGTGGTGCAAATGTGCTCTTAGACTCAAAGTAGATACTTAAAAAGTGTTAGACGTAATCACAGGCACAGGGGGGATTATGCGCTTCCGTATCAACCGTGAAGAAGAAAGGCGTAGTGCTCAACATAAAACTATAGCAGAAAGCGCTGACTTCAGCAGAGTTTGTTATGCCAAGAAAAATTCGCTTGGTTTAAAGCTTATATGTTTGTGCAATTAGGAAGTTCAGAAACGCTGTCAAGAGAGATTCTACAACGAACGGAATCTCGCACAAGACGGAAACGCACTCAAATACAGGAAAACAGAAGCCAAAACTTCTTTAACTTTCGCTTACACCACTCATGGTTAGATCGTGTTATTAGACGCAGCTAACTCACGTATACAGATGCGGTATGAACTGGTGTACGAAATTGTTTTGGGCGAGCCGACCGTTATCATAAATTGGTCTATCTTTCTCTTTTCTGGACACAAAATGGATTCGGAGACACAGTGATAGGCTTGTAACTACGGAACTGCGAGACTGACTGAACCAAATGACTGGTCTTAAATGGGAGAGCCAATTTTCCAAGGTTCAGACTCCACACTGAAGTGGCAAATGGAATACCTTCTAATATCGCATCGGACCTGCTTTTTCCCGGTGTTGGGCCGCGCGGGATTAGCCGAGCGGTCTAGGGAGCTGCAGTCATGGACGGGGGTTCGGGTCCTCCCTCGGGCATGGGTGTGCGTGTTTGTCCTTAGGATAATTTAGGTTAAGTAGTGTGTAAGCTTAGGAGCTGGTGATCTTAGCAGTTAGGTCCCATAAGATTTTACACTCATTTGAACATATTTTGTTTCCAGGTGTAGTGCAGCAACTCGACATAGCATGCACTCAACAAGTCTTTGGAAGTCCCCTGCAGAAATACTGTGCAACGCTGCCTCTATGGGCGTCCAAAATTGCGAAAGAGTTGCCGGTGCAGGAGTCTGTGCACGAACTGACCTCTGGATAACGTCCCATAAATGTTCAGTGGGATTCATGTCGTGTGGTCTGGGTGGCCAAATCATTCGCTCGAACTGTTCTTCAAAGCAATCGTGAACCAGTGACAAGGCTCATTGTCATCTACAAAAATTGGGAACATGAAGTCTGTGAAGGGCTGACAATAGTATCCCAGTAGCCGAACATAACAATTTCCAGTCAATGCTCGCTTAAGTTGGACCAGAGACCCAAGTCTTTTTCATGTAAATACAGTCCACACCATTATGGATCTACTACCAGCTTGAACGGTGCCTCGATGGCAAGTTGGGTCCCTGGATTCATGGGGTCTGCGCCACACTCGAATCATACCATCAACTACTAACAATTGAAATCGGGACTCATCTGATAAGGCCACGGTTTTTCCAGTCGTCTAGATTCCGACCGATATGGTCACAAGCCCAGAAGGGGCGCTGCAAAAGATGTCGTTCTGTTAGCAAAGGCACTCATGTCGGTCATCTGCTGCCATAGCTCATTAACGCCAGATTTCACAGCACTGTCCTAACAGATACGATCGTCGTACGTCCCACGTCCCACATCCATTTCTGTAGCTATTTCAGGCAGTATTGCTCGTCTGTTAGCACTGACAACTCCATGCAAACGCCGTTGCTCTCAGGCTGTCGGCCACTGCGTTGTCCGTGGTGAGAGGTAATTCCTGAATGTGGTGTTTTCGGCTCACTCTTGACGCTGTGGATCTTGGAATAATTCCCTGACAATTTCAGAAACGGAATGTCTCATGCGTCTAGCTCCAACAACCACCCCACGTTCACAGTATGCTAATCCCCGTCTTGTGGCCATAGTCACGTCGGAAAACTTTTCATATAAATCACGTGTGTACGCGATACACGTGTGCACATCACTATCCCACGAGTTTTGTCACCTCACTGTACAGTGGCTTTGATATGTCTCTCAAACTTCTCCCAAAATTACGAAATAAGAGGGATATGGCAACAAAAGTGGATTACTCATTTACGAATTTATTCAAAAGCGATCAGGATAATAAACTGTGATCTAGATACTAGAAAAAACAGTTTTCTGTATGTAACATCTTCTTTCTCTACTACCTCTCTTTCCTTCAAATATATATTATTGCTATATATTACGACTGTTTACACCTTCCAGTTTCAGTTTTGAGATTCGGTATCAGGTATTGAATTTTTTTTCTTGGAACTGGATATGCAACTGCCCCCTTTTTTATTTCTCACTTTGAATTTTCTTCTTTTGTGTTCTTTGCGAAATCGAATCTATCCTGCATTTCTTCTCAACAGTAAACCAATATGCTCAGCCCATGCCTAACTCCAAATTCCGTATGCGTAGTCTTCGCTCGTAAACGCTTTCAGACACCTTCTGTTCACTTTGGGAGATAGAGGATGGAGCACTGATTTGTCACCGAGTCTTCTACGCATACGACAGCTGGTCATAAAAGTCATCGGAAAGAGTTGAACTGATTTCTAGCCAGATGCTCAATTTTAATGCCTCAGAAATGTTCATATTACCCAAACTATAGGCCCTACTTTACGATTTCACTGTAACTTTTTACTCATTATTGTTTTCACACTGCAAAATTTGATCGGATGCGGTTAATGAGGATATTTCACATAGTTTACACTTTTCTCGAACAGTTTCTTTGGTCATAGTGTAAAAAAAAAGAATGTCTGCTTTGTTAGAATGTAACATAATCAGAATGCTCTACCCTTTAGTTAAATGCGGTTAAGTACACGATAGCCTTGATCTTCTGGCACATGTGAGCAAGCACGCAGGACGTTTTACCGTGTACTTCCCAAGACGTAGCGCTTAAGAGATTAAGAGGCAACCATTACTCTTCCCAACATTGCGCATTTTATTTGCACAGTGGTAATGAAACTTCCACTTCATTTCTGCAAGTGTAATGTCGCTAGAATTCTTCATTTTGACATCTCACATATTTCTAAGTATGACTCTAGCCTAAGCTATCTATGGGACTGATGCAAAGACATTCGGTCGTGAGATAATTTTTTTTTATTATTTTCATCATGGTAGCGACAACAGCAACCGCCTCGAACAGGCTAAGACATCTTTCATTTATTAGTATGTATGACTTCTGAAGAAGGCTATAGCCGGCCGGAGTGGCCGAGCGGTTCTAGGCGCTACAGTCTGGAACCGCGCGACCGCTACGGTTGCTGGTTCGAATACTGCTTCGGGCATGGATGTGTGTGATGTCCTTAGGTTAGTTAGGTTTAAGTAGTTCTAAGTTCTAGGGGACTGATGACTTCAGAAGTTAAGTCCCTGCTCAGAGCCATTTGAACCATTTTCGAAAAAGGCTATATTATTACAGCAGAAACCATGTCCAAGGTTTAAAATAAACATAATTTAGTGCAACTGTCGGCTGCTTTCATTCGAGACAAATTTTTTTAATGTATTTCGGCAGAAATAGATGGAACTTCAGGCGTGCCCCAGGAACTGTATAGGAGCTCTTGTTCATATTGCATATTAAGGACCTAGCAGAAAATGATAATAGTGGCCTTATATTTTCTCAGATTGCACAATTCTCTGTAATTAAATATTAGCTGAAAACATATCCAGACAGATTTTGGTAAGATTTCGAAGTGGTATTAAGATTGGCAATGTACTTTTAAGCGTAAAGAAATGTAGAACTGTGGACTTAACAAAACATAGCAAAATAGTATCCTGTGAGCAAAATATCCTTGAGTCACAAATGGAATCGCTGAAACATGTACCTGAGTGTAACAGTTTATGGGGATACGGAACCTTACGATGACAAAATTTCTGACGTAGCTAATACAAGAGGCACACTGCCGTTCATTGGAAGGATAATGGGAAAATGCAGCCTATAAAGGAGATTGGTTATAAAACTTTTGTGCGAAGAATACTGTTCACGTGTCGAAATAAGGTTAATGGGGAATTTGAACGTGCACAAATGGTCACAGGTTTGTTTGACCCACGAGACAGCGTTACGGTGATGAAAAAACTTGCACTGGAAAAAAATTGCAGATAGACACCGACTACACCTACTTACAGAGTTTCAAAAACCAACATCTGTATCTACATTTTCATAGATACTCCGCAAGCCACCGTACGGTACGTCGCGGAGGGTACCCTGCACCACAACTAGTCGCCCCCTTTCCTTTTCCACTCACAAATAGAGCGAGGGAAAAACGACTATCTACATGCCACCGTATGAGCCCTAATTTCTCGCATCTTATCTTCATGGTCCCTATGCGCAATGTATGTTTGCGGCATTAGAATCGTTCGGCAGTCGGCTTCGAATTTCGATTGTCTAAATTTTCTCAGTAGTGTTTCTCGAAAAGAATGCCGCCTTCCCTCCAGGGATTCCCATTTGAGTTCCCGAAGCAAACCCATAAGACTACGTGTTGTTCAAACCTACCGGCAACAAATCTAGCAACCTGCCTCTGAATTGCTACGATGTCTTCGTTCAATCTGACCTGGTATGGATCCCAAACACTCGAACAGTACTCAAGAATAGGTTGCACCAGTGTCCTACATGCGGTCTTTTTTGTAGGTGAACCATTATTTTCTCAAATTGTCCCAATAACCGAAGTAGACCATTCGCCTTCCCTGCCAAAATTCTCATATGCTCTTTCCATTTCATATCGCTTTGCAACGTTACGCCCAGATATTTAAACGACTTGATAGTGCCAAGCAGGACCTAGTAATACAGTAACCGAACATTACAGGTTTGATCTTCCTGCTCATCCGCGTTAAGATACATTCTTCTACGGCAGGTTGCTGACCACCAGGTCTGCCAAATCATTTATGTGTATTGATAACAAGAGCAGTCCTATCATACTTCCCTGGAGCATTCCTGACGAAACCCTTGTATCTGACCGAGCGAGGTGGCGCAGTGGTTAGCACACTGGACTCGCATTCGGGAGGACGACGGTTCAATCCCGCGTGGGCCATCCTCATTTAGGTTTTCCGTGATTTCCCTAAATCGCTCCAGGCAAATGCCGGGATGGTTCCTTTGAAAGGGCACGGCCAACTTCCTTCCCCGTCCTTCCCTAATCCGATGAGACCGATGACCTTGCTGTTTGGTCTCTTCCCCCAAAGAACCCAACCAACCCAACCTTGTATCTGCTGAACACTCGCCGTCGAGGGCAACATACTGGGTTCTATTATTTTTCTAGTTTTGGAGCTACTCACATATCAGTGAAATTATTCCATATGCTCGTATCTGCGTTGACAGCCTGCAAAGGACCACCGTGTCAAATGCTTTCCGAAAATCTGCGTAGAAATGTGGAATCTTCCTATAGCCCTTCATCCACAGTTAGCAGCATATCGTGTGAGGAAAGGACAAGCTGAGTTCCGAACGAGTCATGCTTTCTAAAACCATGCTGATTCGTGAACTTTTCAGCCTCAAGAGGGTTTCTTATATTCGAACTGAGAATATGTTCAAGGATTCTGTAGCAAAACAAAGTTACTGATATTGGTTTGTAACTTTGCAGGTTCGTTATTTTGACCTACTTATATAATGCAGTCACCTGTGCTTTCTTCCAGTCGTGTGGGACTTTGTGCTGGGAGAGAGATTCACGATAAATGCAAGCGAGGTAAGAGGCCAGTGCCGTAGAGTACTCTTTGTAAAACCGAATTGGGATTCCATCCGGACTGGTGATTTGTTTGCTTTGAAATATTTCCGTTGTTTCTCTACGTCAGGGATACTTATTACCATGTCGTCCATACAGCAGTCTGTCCGATGATCAAATGACTTTATGTTTGCACAGTTCTCCTGTGTGAACGATTTGTTGAACGTGAAATTTAAAACTTCGGCTTTCGTTTTCCTATCTCCAACTACCACACCAGAATGGCCAACAGGGGACTGAATGGAAGCCTTAGATCCACTTTGCCATTTTGCATAGGGCCAAGGAGTCTGTGAAATTGTTTCAACACCCTAGACATCATTACAGTAGGGACCGCGAAGACAAGATCAGAGTAATTACAGAGTACAAGGGGACCTTTAAACTATCATTCTTTGCACTGTAGTGAGCGAGGTGGCGCAGTAGTTAGCACACTGGACTCTCATTCGGGAGGACGACAGTTTAAATCCACCTCCAGCCATCCGGATTTAAGTATTACGTGATTTACCTACATCACTCCAGACAAATACCGGGGCGGTTTCTTTGAAAAAGCCACAGCTGATTTTCTTCCCGATCATTTCTTAATCAGAGCTTGTGCTCCGCCTCTAACGACCGCACTGTCGACGGGACATTAAACCCTAATCTTTCTCTCTTGTTCTACCCTTCCACGGCCCACACACAATTGTGACGGGAAGAAACCCTAATACGTGTTACAATGCTAAGTAACCTCTGCCGTGCACTTTACAGTGTTTTCCTGAGAATGTACATAGAAAGTCTGCATTGCTGGAAGACACGGTTATTGAACAACTCACTGCAGAGTCATTCAGTTCTTCAAAGAAATACTTTAGTACCACCCACAGAGTTCTTTAGAACCACCGCACATTGCGATACTTCAGATTCACCTGTTGACATGAAAAGGCTGCAGCCACGAATTGCCACGGCGGACTGCTTTACAGCCAGGGCGTCCTTCGCGGTTCACCTATCCCACGCCGCGAGCGTAGTCCTGTCCGGAGCGTAACTCAGCGGCAGATGCGTGCGGATCTCGGAGAAAAAGTGGACAACATTCTAAAAGTGTCAGCTTTAAGGCCCAGGCCCTGATTCACGGCGGAGGCGGTCGCGCACTGTTATGGGATGGGTCGGGACCTGGTGGAAGGGGAATGTCGCGGCTCCGGGCGCGACGGGACAGGAAGACGATCCTGGTGGGGTCGCCAGACCGCCCGCTATATAAACCTGGCTGTACGGGGTACCGTCACACTTCTGCACTCTGCAAACTGACTCGTCTGCTACACAGCTCTCCCCAGCCAACAGCCAACATGAAGCTGGTGAGTTCCAAGTCTTTTATTACCTGTTTAGAGCAAAGAAAGTGCCTTTTGACCTTCAACTGTACTAAGGGAGGAAAACTCATGATAATTAAGTTTTGCAGTAGGTCTAACTTTGTTATACTCCAGATATTGTGCTTTCTTCATCGAGATCTGACCATAACATCTCGTTACCACTCACTGAAGATAATTTTTCATCGTCAGGTACTGTGATTTCCTCACTTCACAGTCCTAGGTCCCATCTGGATACCACTTACTAAAGTTAAATTTGTACCACAGTTGGCGTAATATCGATGTACTTCAGATACTGTGCTTTCCTCACCACAATCCTACTACGTCCCACCTGGTTACTGCTTGCTAAATATAATTTTGGATCGCAGTTGATCTAACAAAGTTACACTTCCGACTGCATTTTCCTCACCTCCAAATTTCTTTGCCCCAACTGGTTACCACTTTCGGAAGGTAACTTTAGAGCTCTGTTGTCCTAATATAAATATAGGCAGTATTCTTTCTTAACTTCAGTCTTACTAGATCCCGTCTAATTAACACTTATTGAACATCGAAATCAGGAAATCTTCGTCGCTAAAGACCACAGTGCTACGACACTTACTGTTGGTGCAACGCTCTCGCTGTTCTCTAACCTAAGAACGGGGTAGCCTAACCAGTTCTAAGGAGAGATTAACGTAGAAACCGCACCAGAGTAATTATTCTCCATTGACAGAAGAGAAGAGTTAGAATAAAGTTCTACACCTAACTGGAAACCAAATTCTGTACCTATGGATAGAAAACGATGCATTATCTTACTTGTGGGCCCAAAAACCTTTCTTTTTTCTGTTGTCTGCTGGTCGATATACGCATACGAGTATTTCATCGTTTTCTTTAAACGGTGCATACACTTTCAGCGAAGCCTCTTCCTGTCAGCATTAAAACTCCACAATGTTTAATTTTTTGGTTGAAACTAGAGCATTTGGTAACAGCGATAAGTGAATCGTAGCTTATTTTTCCTTCACGTGGCCCCAGTGTAAGAATCGTCTGGTTGATTTGATACTGCATGATTCACTTTCCTTCGAATGTTCCTATTATTGTCTAACCATCTCATTTTCATGTGTACAAAGAAAATTTAAATGCGACATTTCTTCTCTCGACAGTAGGTTAAAATAGTTGCTAATGGACGAAGTTATCAGGTTAATGAAAATAACGCCACTGGATATGCGGAATCTGATATGACTGCCTCACATTTCCATAGGAAATGATTCCATGATCACCAAAACCTCTCACTAGTAAATGTATATCTTTGTCAGCTGTAGTAAACAGGTTTACCATTTCACAACCGTCTATCTCATCCGAACCCACTAGCGAGATTGTGCCAGATCCAGTAGTATCTGATTCGAATACTATCATGCGAAGGCGTAACCATCACCTGCAACCAGCAGGCAATTTGATCACACATAAACTCAGCGCAATGCTTCGAATTCTGAGATGTCACTATTTGTGGTGATCTGAAAGTCCTTTCCGTCTTTCATCGTCTTGAAAAACTCAACCACACACAGGCTCTGACGTACATGGAATAGTTACACATAAGGCTTAACCACTCCCATTTTGAAATGGGAGACTCCCATATGGATGGGAATAGAACACACTTTCCTGTTTACACAGGCGAACAGTTATAGCAATGGCATTCACAGGAACTGCTCGAATGTGCGTCCATTGGCCTGTATCCACGCAGTACAGCATCGGACCTTTGACTGCCGTGTCCGTTCGAAGATGCCTTGCATGTCCGCTGTGGTACCAGCAGTGACGGCAACTCTAGCGACGTTATCTTCTGTCCTCACGACGGTTTCAGACGCCTGTTGCTTCATATGTCTCACAGAGGAAGAAATCCACCCATGTAAGGTCAGCTGACGTGGATGGCTAAGCTACAGAGCCACCTCGGTTGGTTCATCGATTTCCGAAGACGGTTCTCTGATGATTCCTAACACCGCGGCTAAACTGAGCTGGCGTCCTGTCATGTTACAAGTACAGCCTATGCCTATCATTCAGCAGTACAACCTCCAGCAGTTCTGGCAACACTCGTTCCATGAAACTGAGATGTCTCTGTCTGTGGAAGAAAGAATGTGTGGTCCAGTCAGCCTAGCACCAAGAGTGCCGGCACACACATTAACACCGAATCGCTGTTAATGAACACCAGATCGAGTACCACATGAATTCAGATGTGTCCAAACATTTCAACTCTGGATAGTAGGATGTCACTACACATATCCTGTCAGCGGCTCTAAGACAACTGCTTAGGTCAGAGCTGCTTGCAAAATGCTCCCTTACGTCGCATGCTGAAGTCAGAGACTATGTGTTCCTCTTCGAAATATATTTGTTTTGACGTTCCCTACCTTCTGTACTAATTTCAACGAATAACTTTGGAATACACGCTTCAAATCGTACATTTGTCATAGCTAATCGATGAAATTTTATTAGTATTAAAGCATTTAGATCTATAATTAACAAACGATGAACGTGAAAATTATCCACTAAAACTGAATCTGTTGACAACGCCGATTTTGCGTCTTCCCTACACAACAAATACGAGAGGAAACTAGCGGTTAGATGTAAGTGGGTGTACTTCATGCTGAACTGTAATGAAAGACTACAGACACAAGGACTGAACCTCGGCAACATTTATTTGTTGGTAACTGTTTGTTCCAAATGATCACTTCCAAGTTCTGCATGTAGTCACTGCGAATAGAGAAATTGCTTGTTGTAGGTAGCCGTCGTTAGTCTAGTATACTGGCCGCTAAGATTATAAATACTGTAGTCTGAACTAAGGGTCATTTTGCGAGTATATATTTATGCAGCTTGAAGCATCTGTTTAGTGCAAAAGGAAACAGATAGAGACTCCACTAAGTACGGAAAGCCTGTCGTAGAACGTTAAAGGAAAACGTTGATGTGGAAGAAATAGATGCTTCTGTGCTGCTTCCAAGTTTGACAGCACACTGAGTACCAAAATAAGTGTGGGCAGATGATATACGGAGGTACTAAACTCTCTAGCAGATAACGCTAACTGATTTGACATCTAATACTTTTGAATCAGTTCAATGGCTGTCAGATTTCATGAAAACAACTCTGATAATATTGCCTGAAACAAAAATATCAGATAAATGTGAAAACTTGTAGTTGACATGTCTCACAAGTTCATAAGATCTTGACGTGAAAAAAGAATAAATATAAACATTGCAGGGTAGTGTGTTTCCAAAGGAGGCAAATGTACCAGAGAGGTGAATCTGACGGAATAAAGAAAAGAATGTCTTCACAGAACTTTTCGGGGAAGATAAACCATCTTATGATATCAAATCAATTGATCTTGAAAATGTAGAGAAATTTAGCAGAAGTACAAGTGAAATACCTATATATACGAATTGAGAGTAAGTACCGCAAGTTTCGCTACTTTGAAGAAACAATGAAGAGAATGAAACAACTACAAGTGAAACCGATAGAAATGCTAACCATAAGACTTCTTATCTAAAGTAAGGAATGGATAGACCATGTAGGACACACTTTAGACGGAACTGAGCTGAAATGACGAAGAATAACAGAAAACAGAAGGGGAAGTCGTTAATGTCAAAACTGAGGAAGACGTAATAGGACATGCGAAATTAGTAAAGCAAAAACGTGGGAGGCCGATTTCTTACCACACAAAAAGTATTTAAATAATGTAGAGAGAGATAAAGTACAAAACGAAGAGGTATTACAAAGGACAGGAGGAGAAACAATTCTATGCAAAACCATAATTAGATTAAAATACATAAACTAATTTATTTCATGTATTTATTGCAGTGAACAGATTACCATATGAAACTTCCTGGCAGATTAAATAAGATTACCAAATGATGCACGGCATAATAAAACCAGCCAAAGGAACAGTGACATAAACATAAAACAACTTCATTTAACGGTGAGAGTGAACTCACTCAGAAAGGCTTCTCCTAAGAGTTACGTTAAAATCGCAATCGCTTCTCCGACACACGTTTTCTCAGCGTCAGTTTCCAATTTAACGACTCTTAATAACCGATAGGAGTCCCTGGTTACGAAACTTGGGGATAACGTTTACACCTCATTCACGACTCTCCACCCTACCAGACCGCACACTTTTCGTTGCTTCCACATTTTTTACCTACGCTTAAATGAAAGGTATGACCGCATCGACTTTCTAATTACGGTTTCGTTGCCGCCAATCTGTGGACACCTTTGTCCTGGCAGATCCCGACTTTGAAGGGAACGTGCAATCTTCAGTCGGTGTTCCAACTGAACTTAAAAACTGAAAATAAAAGGAAGTGTACTTCAAGCATACTTCTCCATTATGGTGACTCTAATACCACGGCTAACACAAAAACATTAACGTCGTATAAGAACCAACGAGTGGAAGGAAGATGACATCCTCTCAGAACAAATAATAACTGTATTTCATTTACTGACTTTCTGCTGCAGGATCTGACCCCTGCCAAAGGATCAGATGTATCTTATATTCTTTCTCTGTGTAATATCAATTTCACTTTAGTATCAAACGAGCTTCTGTTATTTTGAAATATGAGATTCTCCTACACTTGTTATCCTTACACTATTGGTACCGCTGGAAATTGCACATTTCACTCATTTCTTGTGCTTTTTTGTGTACGTTTGTTTCCTGGTTTTTCTTCCAGCTATTGCAAACCACTGCGGTGTGTGTACTGTAGGCTTACGTTGCTACAGTATTATGTACGACCACATAAATAGTGGAATAAAACACACGCTTTAAACTTGTCTTCTGGGCTAAAAATCATTAAGGTTGGGCCGATGTTAAGATGTTTTGAAGTTACATGCGTAAGAAGATAGAATTAAATCCTCTTTCGGTCTGTTCACACGTCAAACGAGACCGCAAATCACTTTAACGCCAGTGTCTTTCGAGTGTGAAGTGATGCTGAGCTGATACTACATAGACAGGATTGCTATTTCAACTAGCTTTTCTTCCTTCTGGCCTAATAATCACGTTTGTCCTATTCCTCGGGCAATATCAAAGCCGTTGAAGCAACCTGCTTTATCTACATCGTTCTGCATCCGTTTAGAAAGAGAAATGTAAGTTCGTTCTGCCATCTAAGGTATTCTAGAACGTCGATTAAATAACGAATCAGTCATCTGCAGTTATGATCCAACATCTCGGTATGGCCGTCACGGAGATCTACAGAGTTACGAGTGAAATTTAGTCTTGTCTTACTGTTCCTTACCGAGTATATTGGCGATTTGATTGAGACACTGTTCTGTACTGGAGGAGCAGAATTTAAATCCCTGAACGGCAATTCCGACCTATGAGTACAGTGAATTTTGTAAAAAAGTGTCTTCGATTGATCCCTAGGATTGTCCCTTCAAAAGTCTACGGTCAACTCACTCGCACGTTTCAGTAAGTAGCAGAGTGCATTCTTTGTGAAGACAGGAGAAAACTGTGTACCTGACAGGTAATCAAAAGCAGACCCTCCCCATTGGTGTACAATTCTGTCACCAGCTGAGCTGCCTTGCTAGACCTCACAGTTCAACTGAAAGTATCAGTCGGCATCAGGTACCTCTCTCCTCGTCGGAGAGTTCCTTGCGCAGGGCGGAGATTACTCACATCAAGGACATAGTGGAGAGTCACTTAATCGACTAATCCGAAGAGAAGAAAATAGTAACATAGAAACTGTTTAATCCAACATTTAAGTAGTATGTAGTAAATACGCCGATCTCATCCAGACACCATCAGTTACATCTACAGTAAGTACTAGAGTATTTCACAATGAAACACGTTTTAATAAAAATATGTCATGTAGAAATACATATAAATATACTCAGACTAGGTATAGTGCCTAAGGGGAACACAGATAAACATAAGTATTTAAGAGAAAGATGTGGCCCAAACTTTTGCCTGAAGTGATTTAGAAAAGCCATAGAAACCTTCGTGATGAGTGAAATGCTGAGTGCAGGGAGATGGGGAGACGTTCGTATTATGCACTACAGATCTTGAGTATCAGTTTCGTGTAAAGAACCGTTGTACTGTGATTGTATATTATAATGTGATAGAGATTTTTAGTAGATACTTTTTTCTTACCCGCACTCTGAATTTTCTATGTAATCTTTCACTGTGTAGTATGCATTTTCGAAGAGGAATCTTTCGACAACCTTTCTGAATACATGTACTTATCTTTTTCGTCTTCTTGAGAAAACAGTTTTAATATTTTGCTCCGAGATACAAAACAGTGAGATCGTCCGAGCTGACTTGTCGCACGATCGTGTGTGAAACTGTGAGATATTGGTCTTTTCCCAGCTATGCAAGATAGATTGGCAAATGAACTCAATTGCTGCAGTGAGGGTGCCCAATTTCTTAAAAATTATTTCCGTACACTCTGCCCGAGTACTACAGTTAATCATTATTCTTACTGCTGTTTTACCTCTATGTTTTACACATTTGATCTCCAGAAATGTACCCTCTAGTTAACAACTGAATACACGGGGATAGTATGTCAGCACAATGCGCTGGTATCTGAGGAATCGTGCGAAGAGTAAAGACGAGTCAGGCTTGCGTGGCGAGAAGAGACGTACAGTTCATAAGTGATGTCAACTTTTGCCATAATCTCACTGGACCAAATAAAAGTTGTCCCCTTAAAAAGAGCACTTTGGTGGTCTAGAACTGGTACGAGGTGCTCATGTGGCTTGTCGCCGCTGGTGTTAAGTCACTTCAGTGAAATAGTGTGCATGTACCCGTTGGCTGTATGGAATCAGCACTGTAAAATGAGTCGAGAGGGAGACGTGACAAAATGGCAGAAAGACGCTCTCGTTTCCAGAATGAAATTTTCATTCTCCAGCAGAGTTTGCGCTGATATGAAACTTTCTGACAGATTAAAACTGAATGTAGGAATGGTACTCTAACTCGGCACCTTTACCTTGCGCGGGCAAGTGCTCTACCAACAGAGCTACCCAGGCACGAGTAACGAGCCGTCCCCATAGTTTTGCTTTCGGCAGTACCAGGCAGGAGATGAGGTACTGGCGGAAGTCAAGCTGTGACGACGGTTCGGGAGTCATGCTTGGATGGCTAAATTGGTAGAGCATTTACCAGTGAAAGGCAAAGGTCCCGAGATCGAGCCTCTGCCCGACACACAGTTTTAATCTGCCAGCAAGTTTCAGGAGCTCTCTTGTTTGGACAAGCCTATGGTCACGTCGTGGATGAAGTTTCCAGATTTGTTAGTATATCAACGCAGACCGTCCATGTACGTAAAGCAATGGTGTCCACTCGCAACAGTGTTTCACGGCGTAAGAACAGTGGCAGTGTACGTATTCTAACCGATAACAACGGAAGGCGTCACGTCTTATCCATGACAATCTGCCTCAGACTCAACAAGACAGCTCCTGGATGTGAAAGCAGGT
The DNA here is from genome assembly GCF_021461395.2 of Schistocerca americana. NCBI lineage: Eukaryota > Metazoa > Arthropoda > Insecta > Orthoptera > Acrididae > Schistocerca > Schistocerca americana. Next base: position 286,654,900 of record NC_060126.1, read on the forward strand.
CCTTCTCAAACAAATTCCGAGCGAACATTGCAAAGAGGTCCACATGTAGCTTATATCTGCAGTCCTTTACCTGGCGAAAGGCATTGCTCATAGTCACACATACCACTTCGCGTCTTCACTGGGCCAGACCACGCAGAAACTGGACAGCAGGCAGCCGTACAATTTGGGCCGACGAGACCACGATTTCGCCTCTGTTTAAATGATGCAAGGTGCCGAATCCACCGATGGCCCAATGAAGCATTTATTGCACATCGTACGGTGGCTGTAGTTTAGGCCGCAGGTGATTCTGTAATGTTTTGGGGAGTATTTTTAGTATCATGACTTGGGTCCACTCATTCAGGTTACCGTGACAAGATGATAATGATGATGATGATATTTGGTATGTGGGGCGCCCAACTACGGCCCACACAAATTCCCAATCTTTGCTCAGTCCAAACTCGCCACTCTAATGAATGACGTTGAAATGATGAGGACAACACAGTCACCCAGTCATCTCGAACCGTGGATAAGAGCCAAGGTGTTTATTTCAACAACCACGATAACCATGTGTCACCATTCGTTTCTACGTCTTGGTGATTGATGTGCTGTGGACGCTCCTGTCTTCCCACATAACAACAGTTGTATTTATCAGACTGCCCACGTACGTTCCTAGTTTGACGAACACTCAGGCACCATGTAGCAACTCTACTGGCCCAGTAAATGTCTGACCGTAATCCCCCGGAAAGCTTCGGGAGCTATTCTCAATACTGTGTAAAACTTAGTAATCAAGGTCCCCCAATTTGATAGTTCCACTAGATCTAATCATCAGTTATTATGTTCAACTAGATAAGACATACCGAGGCCGCTGAACTGAGGCCGTTATCAGACCCAGGAGCTGTGTTGTGTGGTATTTGGCGCCACATTCCGCCGCTGATTACCGTTGCCGCCCTGTGTTTCAGCTTCTCGTTGCCGCCGCCCTCATCGCCGTTGTCGCCGCCCGCCCCCAGAAGCCTGGTGAGGCCGTCATCCTAGAGCAGAGCATTGACAACGATGGACTCGGCCAGTACACCTTTGGGTGAGTACCTGTGAATCCGATTACCACGACTTATGCGAAACGTGGATAGCGATGGAGGGGAAACTGAGTGGGAGGGGTCCAAATACTCGGAAGCCGTTGACAGAATCTCACTACTGGCGGGGTAACTGGGATGGCATGTGGACATCTCTGCCAAATAACGAAAAACTGACCGTGCAGACAAGAGGGAAAAGAAGTGCAGAAATTAATATTTCATTCACATCGAGATTATTACAGATGGAACCTCGGGTGCGACTGAACGACGGCGGAGGCAGAACCATCTGTGAGTTTGACGAACTAAAATACACACAATCGCCAGATGTGATTTATAAACCTGACTGACTGATGATTTCAATTGCTTGAACTCCAACCACCTTGCCTGCCGGTGTGGCCGAGCGGTTCTAGGCGCTTCAGTCTGGAACCGTGCTACCGTTGTGGTCGCAGGTTCGAGTCCTGCCTCGGGCATGAATGTGTGTGACGTCCTTAGGTTAGTTAGGTTTAAGTAGTTCTAAGTTCTAGGGGACTGATGACCTCAGATGTTATGTCCCATAGTGCTCAGAGCCATTTGAACATCCACCCTTCTTAAATTTGAGCCCTGTGTCTCAAGTAGTAAAACAGATCGCCTGGTAGCATGTAAAGTACACATGAGGAGCTGCAGAGGACTTTCTAACGTTATGAATCCTTGTTCGCTGTGGAAAACGATACGCTGCAACTATGGGCTCTTCTATGCGGTTATTGCAAAATGAACGGTGGAAAATTGACTAAAGAACATAAGGGCAACATTGGAAAGAGGAACAACAGATTGATCAACTGCTGCGGAAAAGCCTTTGCAGCCAAGATACCGTCAGACCAATTTACATGACTAGGTCCTTCCACAGTGGGGCGACCACAACAGCGCATCCAACAGCCACTTGTGTTCGATTTCGTAAACACATGACGTCACACCTCTGCGTGGCAGCACACGGAAATGAAATCTTACTTCAGTCAACAGTGAGACAACATGTCAATCCGATCTGCAAAGAAGCTACAACCCCCTTTGAACACGTACTCCACAAATGAGGATCAAACGTTGAGTTTCTCCAACAAATTCATTCGACCAAGGTATAAGTATGGCATATTCGGCCTGAAAGTTTATAAATGTGATTATGGAATTTAAAGAGTCGAAACATCTACTGTCAAAAACGGTTCAAATGGCTCTAAGCACAATGGGACTTAACATCTGAGGCCTTCAGTCCCCCACACTTAGAAGTACTTACACCTAACTAACCTAAGGACGTCACGCACATCCATGCCCGAGGCACGATTTGAACGTGCGACCGCAGCAGCCCCGTGGTTCTGGTTTGAAGCGCCTAGAACCGCTCGGCCACAGCGGCTGGCCATCTACTGTCACCAGGCTTTTGTTCATCACTCAAGAGAGAGTCTGTGAACCCCGTGTCCGCCTGCGTCTAGAGTAAATTTCCATGTGCAAGCGTGATAACGTTTCTAAATGTTTGCGTAGCCTGCAGCTGAGGCGGCACGTGGATAACAGCCCCGTATTTACCTCGTGGGATGTGAAAAACTGCCTAAAAGCCACATCTGGGCTGGCCAGCTCACCGTCCCCATTGTTTTACTCCTGATGTAGGATGCGCTACGTTGTTGCCCGAGCAAGTTAAAGCGTCGAGTCCGTATAAAAGACGTGCATAATTGCCACGAATGGTAGAGCTCATCTTTCTGGTTTCAGGACATGGTCCGGCAACCCGTATGAAGTTATCGCAAATCATTCTGGATATCCATTCCCGACGAGATATTTCTTTTTTCAAATATGGAGGTCGTGTCTAAGTGTTTCGTCGTTTTATAGAGAAAACAAAGGCAACAGTGTATCAATGCTAGCTTACATCGTAATCCTCCACCAAGAGTCTCCCAAACATTGAAGCATTTTTCATTATTATGAGGTCACAAACCTAGCAGAATTCTATTAAAATGTCAGTAGTCGCCTGCAAAAAAGGCAAGAAGAGAATAGACAACGGACAGAATTCGTGTGGGAGTACTCGTGAGTATTGCACAAGTGTTTACGATCCTCATGAAGTGGACCTACAGGAGGAGGTTGTCGGAAATGCGAGACGGCCTGTCTTGTAACCGGTCGGTTTAGTTCTTTCGAAAGCAGTGTTAAAGACATGTTCAGGCAACGTAAACAGAAACCTTAGTGAGAAAGGTGACGTTGTTCCCGCGAAAGGCTTTGCATAAATTTAGAGACAAGCTGATTCATGAAAGTTCTCAAACTGTTGTACTGCCACCGTAAAGGAAGACAAGAAAGGCGCGCCCAGGCGTGCAGAGACAGTCATTTGTCTCTTGCTATGTCCGTGAGTGGACCTGGAGATAAAACGAGTAATGATGATAAGACGTTCCCTCCGACACGCTACTAGCGCAAACATTTAGACGCCACCAGTTCTTGCGATACATTGACAGTGGAAATGACATAGCAATGTAGGGTAAAACCTACTTCGCATGTCAAAGTTCAGAGTTGTCGTTTAGCGAATTCCCGATCAACTTTCTGTGCGGTAATTAACAACGCGTCGGAAACATTTACCGATAATAGACATCGCAGTCTGAAGTGACGAGTAACTGTCTTACCAAAATTCTGCAAATTTTCAGCGATACCGTGCGAAGTAAAGATCGGGGCGCCCAGCAACTTATAATCTGAAAAATAAAAAGGAAACCTGAAACTTGCTGGCAGATTAAAACTGTGTGCCGGATCGAGACTCGAACTCGGGACTTTTGCCTTTCGCGGGGAAGTGCTCTACCATCTGAGCTACCCAAGCACGACTCCCGCCCCTTCCCCACAGCTTCACATCTGCCAGTACCTCGTCTCCTACCTTCCACACTTTACAGAAGCTCTCCTGCGAACCTTGCAGATTTAGCACTCCTGAAAGAAAAGATATTTCGGAGACGTGGCTTAGCCACAGTCTGGGGGATGTTTCCAGAATGAGATTTTCACTCTGCAGCGAAGTGTGCGCTGATATGATATATTTCACATCAGCGCACACTCCGCTACAGAGTGGAAATCTCATTCTGAAAAAGGAAACCTGTGGAATCCAGGACAAGAACACCGAAGTTCATAAGCACATAGTGATGACGTCTGGGCGAGTAGTGGAAATAATCTGCATAAAAATATCACAGCTGTCCAGTCTCAACATTTTCAATGAACTTCAACACTTTTTCGTCGATGCACCATCGTCAGCGAATGTAGATACACTTCCCAGTGTCCTATAACGAACACTGTTAGGATGGAAAAGACACAGTTGCCGTCACACGTACCATTCAGCGTTCCTCCGGACACGTAAACACTGTATTAATGTTACAGTTTTCGCACCATTCTACTCTTGGGGTGCGATGTAATGAATTGGGTAGGACAGTGGCTTCATTCTCGGCAACTTGGTGGCTCAAGTCCCTGTCTGGCCATGTAGATTAAGGTATATCGTGGTTTCCGTAAATCCTGTAAGGAAAATCCTGGGACAGTCCTTTTGAAAAAGTTATGTCGATTTCGTTTTCCACCCCTCCCCAATCAGAGCGTGTTTTCCAACTCTAATAACCTCCTTATTTTTCAGCGAGAGCGGTTTTCTCCTCTCTCCGAATAATGCACCTCTTTTACGTATGAGTCCAGAGAGCGGAATGAGTACATACAACCTGCCTACGTGCAGCTATGCCGCCGACGCCATCAACCGACACACGTAATGAGCAGTGCGCAGGATATAAGGTTTGGTTGAGGTACTGGCAGTTCACCTTGAACGTACGGGGAACTTCAAAAAATAAGCTACATGTTATTATGGCAGGCCAAATTATTTTTATTGAGTGCTGCTTGATATTTAAAAGTGACACAGATACACGACACTATTTTTGAACATAATCACGAAGCCTACGTAAAAAATAGTCGGTACGTTCTACGAATGGTTCGACAACAGAAAACCGTTCCTTTGTCGGGGACCCTTTGGCGAAACACTGCGTAAACGTCCTCGTAGTTAGAAAATGTCTTTCCCGTCAGATGTTCTTTCAGCTTGCCGAAAAGATGGAATTCGCATAGTGCAAAATCTGACCTACCAGACTATCATTACCCACGTCTCTGCGACCTTGGTCAAATAATGAGCACCATTTCACTATGGTAATGTCACATCGCATTTAGTCCATATCCTGACAGAATTCCACGATGAATGTATGAGCAATTTAGAGGTTTTAGCCACAAGCATCGTACAGTCCCGCGAACTTGAACTTAGGGGTACGTTTCAAGCAGCCGCACCATTTCAATCGCACATTGTCAAGAGCCTGTTGTCTATACGGCAGCAGAATTATCTGCGGGGAACTCCGAACGTGCTCTCTGCTGAGACTGAACCGCTCTTCTTGGCCAATGGTCTGAGCGTGGAACGGCATGTGTTAAGTCTCCACGTAAATAAAAGTAACGTGCCGCGTTTAAATAGGGGAAGAGATCCATTACTGTTCGATGATGCTGTTGGTGGTAAATCAATGGAAGCAGTAACTGCCGTAAGATACATAGGAGCCGGCCGTTGTGGGCGAGCGGTTCTAGGCGCGTCGGTCCGGAACCGCGCTGCTGCTACGGTCGCAGGTTCGAATCCTGCCTCGGGCATGGATGTGTGTGCTGTCCTTAGGTTAGTTAGGTTTAAGTAGTTCTAAGTCTAGCGGACTGATGACCTCAGATGTTAAGTCCCATAGTGCTCAGAGCCATTTGATACATAGGAGTAACCATCCGGGATGACCTGAACGGGGATGAGCACATAAAACAAATCGTAGGAAAAGTACATGCCAGGTTGAGATTCACTCGGGGGAATTAAATTCATCCACGAAAGAAGTGGCTTCCAAAAACACTTGTTCGATTGAGTCTTGTGTACTTTTTATCAGTCTGGGACCTCTACAAATTAAGATTAACAGAAGATACAGAGAAGATCCAAAGAAAAGCGATGCCAGGAGACAGTTTGCTCGGTGCGACAGCGTTGCGGAGATGATAAACGAACTTCAGTGGCAGACACTACAAGAGAAGCGTTATGCGTAAAGTAGATTTTTACTGCTGAGAGCGAACATTCCAAGAGGAGTCCAGCAACTTCTCTCTTCCTCGTACGTCCACGACGAGAAATTAGAGCTTATATATGGAGCTACACTACTGACCATTAAAATTGCTACACCAGGAAGAAATCCAGATGATAAACGGGTATTCATTGGACAAATATTACTAGAACTGACATGTGATTACATTTTCACGCAATTTGGGTTTATAGGTCCTGAGAGATCAGTACACAGAACAACCACCTCTGGCCGTAATAACGGCCTTAATACGCCGGGGCATTGAGTCAAACAGAGCTTGGACGGCGTGTACAGGTACAGCTGCCCATGCAGCTTCAACACGATACCACAGTTCATCAAGAGTAGTGACTGTCCTGTTGTGACGAGCCAGTTGCTCGGCCACCACTGACAAGACGTTTTCAATTGGTCAGAGATTTGGAGAATGTGCTGGCCAGGGCAGCAGTCGAACATTTTCTGTATCCAGAAAGGCCTGCACAGGACCTGCAACATGCGGTCGTGCATTATCCTGCTGAAATGTATGGTTCCGCAGGAATCCAATGTAGGGTAGAGCCACGGGTCGTAACACATCTGAAATGTAACGTCCGCTGTACGAAGTGTCGTCAATGCGAACAAGAGGTGACCGAGACGTGTAACCAATGGCACCCCATACCATCACGCCGGGTGATACGCCAGTATGGCGATGACGAATACACGCTTGCAATGTGCGTTCACCGCGATGTCGCCAAACACGGATGCGACCGTCATGATGCTGTAACCAGAATCTGGATTCATCCGAAAAAATGATGTTTTGCCACTCGTGCACCCAGGTTCGTGGTCGAGTACACCATCGCAGGCGCTCCTGTCTGTGATGCAGCGTCAAGGGTAACCGCAGCCATGGTCTCCGAGCTGATAGTACATGCTGCTGACGTCGTCGAACTGTTCTTGCAGACGGTTGTTGTCTTGCAAACGTCCCCATCTGTTGACTCAGGGATCCAGACGTGGCTGAACGATCCGTTACAGCCATGCCTGTCATCTCGACTGCTAGTGATACGAGGCCGTTGGGATCCAGCACGGCGTTCCGTATTACCTCCCTGAATGCACCGATTCCATATTCTGCTAACAGTCATTGGATCTCGAGCAACGCGAGCAGCAATGTCGCGATACGATAAACCGCAATCGCGATAGGCCACAATCCGACTTTTATCAAAGTCGGAAACGTGATGGTACGCATTTCTCCTCCTTACACGAGGCATCACAACAACGTTTCACCAGGCAACGTCGGTCAGTTGCTGTTTGTGTATGAGATATCGGTTGGAAACTTTCCGCATGTCAGCACGTTGTAGGTGTCACCACCGGCGCCAACCTTGTGTGAATGCTCTGAAAAGCTAATTATTTGCATATCACAGCATCTTCTTCCTGTCTGTTAAATTTCGCGTCTGCAGCACGTCATCTTCGTGGTATAGCAATTTTAATGCCAAGTAGTGTATATCGACAGTCATTCTTCCCATGCGTCATTCGTGAATGGAACGGGTGGTGCCAGAAGTATCATCCGCCAAGCACCATCTAAGGTGGCTTACGACATAGTGTAGGTACGTCATGCCTAGGAAATAGTCGTACTAATGTGGGCCTACAGGGCAGGTGATGAGACGGCTTTCTCTGCTGTGCCGCAGGTTCAAGACGAGCGACGGGCTGATCCGGCAGGAGCAGGGAGTGGTGAAGAACCAGGGCACGGAGAACGAGGCGCTCGAGGTGCGCGGCACCATCACGTGGAAGGGCGCCGACGGCAAGGACTACAGCATCAACTTCATCGCCGACGAGAACGGCTTCCAGCCGCAGTACACGCAGTAGGCGCTCGCACCCTCCAGGCCACCAGACTGACCCGCCCACGACGACCGGCACCGCGGCGCTGGGGGGCGTGGGGGGCCGAGGGGGCGACCGCCGCGGGGAGCTGCCGACAGAGTTCCTTCCATCTCGCACGACGAGGGGCTGCCACCAATCTCATCTAACCCTCCTTCTTCTTCTCTCTCTTCTACCCTAAACTGTACATAATTGTTCAAAGTGTCAATAAAAGTGATTATCAGTTAAATTTTTCTTCATATTTATCAGTGGTCGTCAGCAAACCACCAGTAAACCCCTACCCTCTACTTTAAAGAATCGATCCCCCACATATAAAATGTCCTGTCTCCATAACTTTGTAGATACGTATGGGTGCTATCTCCAAAATACGTTGCGGATGGTGTTAGTAGTAAAGAAATAATAAATTGAAATGTAGTAAGCGAGAAACATTTTCCCTTTCATCATTGCGTGGTGCGATCTAGAGAGAGAATGGTTCTTAAAGGTTTGAAAGTATGTGTAAGAGTTGTTGGAAGTCTCTAAATGCTCTCATTCTCAAATACTGGGCGAATATAGTCTGGGTAATTTTCGATCCGTGAGTTACGCTCTCACAAGACATATATGCTGAGAGAAAAAAAAAAAACGTAGCATCAATAAGTATCTGATGTTCAGTAATGAAATTTCGGGATTTCGGGAATATATTTGTCTAGGTAAAATATGTAAATGATTAACATTGCAAGGACACGGGTTAGTTTAAGGGCGAGATAAGCCATTGAAAATGTGAAATACTGGTACACTAATAAGTGGTGTTGCCACCACAATTTTGGGTTAAAGCATGTAAAAGTGCATGTATTTTGTTGTACAGGTGACGGCTGACAGTTTCTGGGATGGAGTTCAAAAAATGGTTCAAATGGCTCTGAGCACTATGCGACTTAACTTCTGAGGTCATCAGTCGCCTAAAACTTAGAACTAATTAAACCTAACTAACCTAAGGACATCACACACATCCATGCCCGAGGCAGGATTCGAACCTGCGACCGCAGCGGCCGCTCGGTTCCGGACCGTAGCGCCTAGAACCGCACGGCCACTCCAGCCGGCAGGGATGGAGTTCTATGCCTGTTCAATTGGTGCGTCAACAAAGGCACGGTTAATGCTGTTGTGTTAATGACGTTCTAGTGGTCCAATGATGTTTCACTTGCTTTCGATTGGAGATAGAGCTGGTTTTCAAGCAGGGCAAGGTAACATGTCGACACACTGCTGTACTCGTTGGGTTACAACAGCGGTACCTGAATGTGCGTCATCCTGTTGGAAAACACCCCCTGGAATGCCTTTCGTGAATGACAGCACAACAGGTCGAATCACCAGACTGACATAGAAAGTCGCAGTCACGTGCGTGGGATAACCACCAGAGTTTTCCTGTTATCATTCGAAATCGAACCCCTGACCATAAATCCAGGCATAGCTCCAGTGTGTCTAGCACAGAGACAGTTTGGTTGCAGGCCCTCACATGGGCTCCTTCTAACCAATACACGGCCATTACTGGCACCGAGGCAGAAACCAGATTTCATCAGAAATCACAATAGTCATCCAGCCTACCCTTCAATAAGCTATCCTTGACTCCACTAAAGTAGTAAACGGCGGTGGTTTGGAGTCAGTAGCATACACACCACAGGCAGTCTGGCTTGGAGTTGTCTTTGAAGTAACCCATTTGTAGCAGTTCGTTACGCCATTGAGGTGCCAACAGTTGCTCAGATTGCTGCCGCAGATGCAGTACGGTTCGCCAGAGCCATTCACCGAACACTATGGTCTTCCAAGTGGCCTTCCATAGCCTGGTCTACTTGCGACCGCCGATATTCTCGTGACCACCGCTACAAGAAATCATGTACATTGGCTACATCCCAACTAAGGCTTTCTGCAATATCGCAGAAGGAACATCCAGCTCCTCGTTGCCCTATTACACAACCTCGCTCAAACCCTGTTAGGTGTTGATAACGGCGTTTTTTGTCGCCTTAAAGGCGTTTTTGAGTAACATCAACTCACCACGCCCAATCTCAAAGATAACTAATGCTCACGACCGTTACAAGGTGTATTTAAAGCAAATCTGATTTCCATCCTCATCGAGGTGCTACCTGCACCGCTCTTATACGACTGGCACGAAATCTGAATAAACATCATCTTCCAGAAGCGGAAACACGCTTACCAACTTTCGTTTACGTTTCATAATTCCTCCTTGGTGTTGCTATTTTTTCCCCGCCAGTGTATATTTTCTCGCGCTGTAGTACGAAAGACAAAAAAAAGACACACAACCAAGAAGTTATCGAGATGGGACGGAAATCGTTAGATATGATGTACTTGTACAGACAAAGAAATGATTTCAGTTTCAGAAATACAGGATGCTTTATTGAGGAGGAAAAGCTTCACAAATTGAGCGAGTCACTGACGCGGTAGTCCACATCTGACCCCTACGTAAAAAATTATTCGGCTTGGCATTGATTTACAGAGTAGCTGTATGTTCTACTGAGAGATATCGTGGCAAATTTTGCCCGACTGGCGCGTTAGATCGGCAAAATCCCGAGCTGATTGGAGGTCCCTGCCCATGATGCTCCAAACGATTTTAACTGGGGAGAGACCCGGCGACCTTGCTGGGCAAGGTAGGGTTTGGAGAGCACGAAGGCAAGCAGCAGAAATCCCTCGCCGTTTGCGAGCGGGCATTATCTTGTGAAACGTAAGCCCAGCACGGCTTCCATGAAGAGGAACAAAAGAGGGCGTAGAATATCGTGGACGTACCGCTGTTTTATAAGGGTGCCGCGGATGATAACCAAACAGCCCCTGCTATGAAAAGAAATGGCACCCCAGACCATCACACGAGTTGTTGTTCGGTATGACGGACGACAGCTAGGTTTGTATCCCACCGCTGTTCGGGGCTCAGTCCGAAGCGGGACTCATAACTCAATACTATCCCATTCAATGAGATTCCAAGCCGAATGTGCCCGACGCCATTGCAGATGTGCTTATTAATATTCAGAAGTCAGTGGTAGTCGGCACAATGGGCGTCGTGAGCTCAGTCACCATTCTGTGAGCCGTCTATTGGTTCAAATGGTTCAACTGGCTCTGAGCACTATGGGACTTAACTTCTGAGGTCATCAGTCCCCTAGAACTTAGAACTACTTAAACCTAACTAACCTAAGGACATCATACACATCCATGCCCGAGGCAGGATTCGAACCTGCGACCCGAGCGGTCGCGCGGTTCCAGACTGTAGCGCCTAGAACCGCTCGGCCAACACGGCCGGCAGCCGTCTATTGATGGTCTTTGTGCTCACTGAAGAACCAGCTGCACCCCGGACCAATGATAATGCTAGATGCTCTGTGAGCTCGTTCTGTCGTCTTTCTAGGTCGTCGTCTCTCCTAGGCCGAGGGCTTCCTCTTGACGCTGTGTTCGGCCATGGTTCAGCATTACTGCCAATACAGCCGAATAGTGACATCGCTCCTATTCAAATGTCGAGCGATTCGCCGGTTACTCCAACCGGTTTCTTTAACCCCAACTATGCGTCCTCTCTGAGATGCTGACATGAGTGTATATTGATCACGCGCCTGTCTATGAGGCATAGAGCATGGAATGAAATTCGCGAAGACTTTACGCTCTGGTCTCGACATGTCCCCTGTGTACTGTTTTTGTCTGCTGCACGGTAGAATTGCGCTGCAGCGTCACACATTCATACAGGGTGTTTCAAAAATGACCGGTATATTTGAAACGGTAATAAAAACTAAACGAGCAGCGATAGAAATACACCGTTTGTTGCAATATGCTTGGGACAACAGTACATTTTCAGGCAGACAAACTTTCGAAATTACAGTAGTTACAATTGTCGACAACAGATGGCGCTGCGGTCTGGGAAACTCTATAGTACGATATTTTCCACATATCCACCATGCGTTGCAATAATATGGCGTAGTCTCTGAACGAAATTACCCGAAACCTTTGACAACGTGTATGGCGGAATGGCTTCACATGCAGATGAGATGTACTGCTTCAGCTGTTCAATTGTTTCTGGATTCTGGCGGTACACCTGGTCTTTCAAGTGTCCCCACAGGAAGAAGTCACAGGGGTTCATGTCTGGCGAATAGGGAGGCCAATCCACGCCGCCTCCTGTATGTTTCGGATAGCCCAAAGCAATCACACGATCATCGAAATATTCATTCAGGAAATTAAAGACGTCGGCCGTGCGATGTGGCCACGAGGTGTTCGCAGTGTCGTCTAAGGCAGTTTGTAACGCCACAAATTCACGAAGAATGTCCAGATAGCGTGATGCAGTAATCGTTTCGGATCTGAAAAATGGGCCAATGATTCCTTTGGAAGAAATGGCGGCCCAGACCAGTACTTTTTGAGGATGCAGGGACGATGGGACTGCAACATGGGGCTTTTCGGTTCTCCATATGCGCCAGTTCTGTTTATTGACGAAGCCGTCCAGGTAAAAATCAGCTTCGTCACATGCATATCGCCGTCATCAATCCTGTGCACTATATCGTTAGCGAATGTCTCTCGTGCAGCAATGGTAGCGGCGCTGAGGGGTTGCCGCGTTTGAATTTTGTATGGATAGAGGTGTAAACTCTGGCGCATGAGACGATACATGGACGTTGGCGTTATTTGGACCGCAGCTGCAACGCGGCGAACGGAAACCCGAGGCCGCTGTTGGATCACCTGCTGCACTAGCTGCGCGTTGCCCTCTGTGGTTGCCGTACGCGGTCGCCCTACCTTTCCAGCACGTTCATCCGTCACTTTCCCAGTCCGTTGAAATTTTTCAAACAGATCCTTTATTGTATCGCTTTTCGGTCCTTTGGTTACATTAAACCTCCGTTGAAAACTGCGTCTTGTTGCAACAACACTGTGTTCTAGGCGGTGGAATTCCAACACCAGAAAAATCCTCTGTTCTAAGGAATAAACCATGTTGTCCACAGCACACTTGCACCTTGTGAACAGCACATGCTTACAGCAGAAAGACGACGTACAGAATGGCGCACCCACAGACTGCGTTGTCTTCTATATCTTTCACATCACTTGCAGCGCCATCTGTTGTTGAAAATTGTAACTACTGTAATTTCGAAAGTTTGTCCGCCTGAAAATGTACTGTTGTCCCAAGCATATTGCAACAAACGGTGTATTTCTATCGCTGCTCGTTTAGTTTTTATTGCCGTTTCAAATATACCGGTCATTTTTGAAACACCCTGTATATCAGCCGCCAGCGATAACAGTTTTGCATTTTCCGTCTATATCTGTATAAATATCGATTTGTGTCCAATTTGCACTATCCCTTTGTGGTGCGTTACCTTTTTTTCTATTGTCTTGGCACGAACTTGACTTATTGTGTACATTGACTAGAGCCCTCCATCACCGAAGAAAATCTTAACAGTGAATAGGTGTGTATGTACCAGTCTGTTGTAAGGAACCAGTGCGGTAATGAGGATCGATGTGTAGGCCTGACAGAATGGCGAAAAGGAGCTAAAGTGTTTCGACGTGCTCGCGACCACACCGAGACTGAAGTAGCCGTATTTTATATTCTGGCGCATCTGAATATTCAACATGTCTACAAAAGCTAATGTGCCACTGACAACGATGTAACACCGCGTAAAAAAAAATGGCTCTGAGCACTATGGGACTCAACTGCTGTGGTCATAAGTCCCCTAGAACTTAGAACTACTTAAACCTAACTAACCTAAGGACATCACACACATCCATGCCCGAGGCAGGATTCGAACCTGCGACCGTAGCGGTCGTGCGGTTCCAGACTGTAGCGCCTTTAACCGCTCGGCCAACACCGCGTAAGGTCCTAAACAACAGGGACTGCATACATGTATCTAATCTCCCAATGAACATCGGTCTCAAATTCGATAGGAATTGCTGTTTTCGATGAATACGGGTCTATCTGGACACGTCTCCGAGTGGACGCTGCGAAGGGAACTGCGTAGAATGGGCACAGTTAAGCAGAATGTGAAAATAACCCCCACCATCTAGTCGACGTCTCCAGTTCTCATATTGAACAAATTGTGCAAGCATTGATTAATAATAAAGTCAACATTATGGCTTTCTCACTCATTGCTCTTTTTGCCTACATCCCGTTCACAGTCCATTCTATATGGAAACATTTATGTACGTCTGTCTTGCATTCACACCGCCATATTGGAAGCTGGCGGCCAAAACTGGAACTAATATTTTCCAACGTAAATCGGTTCCGCGTCAACAAATTAGGATATCTACGAGGTTTCGCAGCCATACGATGATTACAACTCACACCGGATCCCTGTGAGTAGCTGCACTTTAATTATAACCACTGATGCAGTCAGTCTGCAGACCGTATGGTCCTACCGTTTAGAAGCCATGTTGAGGTGGTTTAACTTGCAAGGGGGACCCTCGTTAGCTCGCCCGCAGGGCGAAACAAGGATGATAACAAAGAAATACGCATTTTGGGTTAGGTGTCAACTCTCAGTAGTTTCCGAGAAAACGAGTGTTATATTTTTCAGTCGCAGTTTATCAGTCTGCTCACCCAGTGTTATGTTAAATGAGTCCGTATTGTAGTGGTCAAGAGCAGACTTTCAAATTTTTTCATCCCATGTTCAAACCCCAATATATGTCTTTTTTTTTATTTTGTGAAATCGTTAAATACAGCTGTATTCTACACAATAGAGATAAACTTTTCTAATCTTATTAAAAACAGATTTTATCGTCAGAAATCTTACACAATCTTATCTCATTAACAGTAACTGAAAATGAAGAACATGTAAGTTCTAGCATTTCTATTTTTGCTTTCATTTCTACTTTTATACTTCAAGAGATGCTGTGTACCCTCCATAGCGATATCTGCCACAAAACCATTCAAAACATATAAATCTGGAGCACCATGAGCAACGTGCGAAGGCTCATATCCGGCAGTCACTATTTTTTTTTTTTTTTTACTGTGATTATACTCGTGATATGGTGATAATTTCGCAGCAATCCACCATGTATATCGTAGCATTTCTCAAAAGTTGGAGCCTACAACTGATGACTGATGATGGTTTAAGGCATGTATTTTAATTGCATCATTGCGATGAGAAGAGGGCACTACAGTAATCAGTGAACGCGTAATTCCTCACCTGTCGGTAAAAATATACGTCGTCACTAGACGGTGTACACGTTAGTAGAATTGCTTTTAATGCCGGCCGAAGTGGACGAGCGGTTCTAAGCGCTACAGTCTGGAACCGCGCGACCGCTATGGTCGCAGGTTCGAATCCTGCCTCGGGCGTGGGTGTGTGTGATGTCCTTAGGTTAGTTAGGTTTAAGTAGTTCTAAGTTCTAGGGGACTGATGACCAAAGAAGTTAAGTCCCATAGTGCTCAGAGCCATTTGAACCATTTGCTTTTAATGGACACGTGTGTATTCCCATTTCATTGATAAATTGAAATGTTAGAATTCATTTGTTTTTCATTTCCAATTACAGTTAATAGTATAAGATTATTTAAATTTTGTGATGATGAAACACTTACTTCTTCTGTCAGTAATTCCACTGTTTATCACAATGTTGAAAAAATATTGATGTTCCACAGAAAGATAAAGAAAAATAAGCAATATAAGATTGGAATTGAACACGGGACGCCGAAGTCTTTTAAAACGGCGCCCTTAACAACTGTGCTACCAACTCGCAAACATTGACACTGAACGAGCAGACTGATGAGACACAGAAATTTTAACCATCATTTTCTTTGAAACTATTGACAGTTGGCACCAAATCCTAAAGAGGTGTTCCTTTACTTTCTACCTTGTTTCACCCTGCTAATTTTCATCTGTGTCAGAGGGTGACCTATGGAGGATTCCGCTTGTGAGTGCTACAGACACCAGAAGGGTCGATAAAAGATAACCGGTTAATGACTTTGTTGATCCCTAGTTGCGAGAATCATATGAATAGCTTATTTCAATAGCGGTGCAAATCTACTTTCGTTCATTCTGAGATACAGAGTCCTAAAGTTAAATGAGCGCTGAAAAATCTGCAGTTGGGATATCAGAAATATTCAAGCTTATAGCTTCTTGCTAGAGATGAACCGCTCTTTCTGTTTGTTTGGGCCATTAATGTCAGAAGCATTATAGACAGAAAAGTGGAGGTAATGGACTTGTACCATCATTGGAATAAGCTCTTCATAGCATCCCGGATTATGGTAGCAGTTCCTAATTGCAATTGCATCCTATCCATCTATGGAATTACGCCGTCGCTAAGGTCTGCCATGTTCTACTTTCAAAAACGGCCTATTAGTACCTCTTTGTATTGCTCTCAGTTAAGTGCTTTATTTCTTCAATCTGTGTCCTTCGTTTACTTATGTGTGTCTTTTTTCTTGATTGATCGAGCGTTGTCTAACGCTCCACTAATAACGTTCTTGTATCTAGGCACTGTTGCCTTCTGGTTCAATGAGATTTTTACCCTGGTCAGTCTGTGAGCTTCATTGTTAGTATGTTTGTGAGTCTTATACATATTAAATTGAGTCTATAGTCGACTCTTCGTCCTTAAACTATTCCACTATCATTGTGAACTGAAGGTAGAATCAGGCCTACACAAGAGATGAATTTGATGCATTAGTCAAGGTCAGGGCAACGAGTAGGGTTGTGGCTGCTCGTTTCCAAACCACACAGGTGGTAATGCGGTTCCAGCGTTTCACATGTGAGTCTCTGGTCCCACACGGTCAAATAGGTGTTACAAAGAAACCAGACAGTTGATATCGCGGTTAATTAGTTGCCATCTGTAATGCCTGTTTTTGTTTTACTGCTTGAGAACGTCGCTGTCACTCCAATACGTCTTCAAAATTATTAACAAACACCTGTTGCCATTGGTAGGAGGACTATCAAGGAGGTAGCAGATTCAGTCATTACTAAGGCTCATTTGAAAGTGTCTTGTTAAGACTTATGACATTAGCTGCTAATGACACCATGTAGATCAGGAGGGCGGCAGAAAATGGGTGTCCAGGAGGTGCAAAGATCAACCTTCTATGGCATTTATGTATTACCTTTCACAAAATGGGCATCATCGACATTCAAGAAAAGATCAAAACAAATCATTCACTTCCACCATGATTACTGGATAAAAATGGTGGGCCACAGTGATCACAAAGGATCGCACCTTCAAGATCGAAGACAAACTTCTTGGGAGTTACAAGCCCTGTTGGACGTTCAGCTAGGTATCCACTCTTAAGGAATGCGTATAGGATCATATTTATGTAACGAGATGATGATAAATGATGGAACGTGATGGCATACAATCAACAGCGTGGACCTTATCGTGGCACTAGCAATCCTTTAACGTGTAGCTGCAGATAATGTCATAATATGTTTTATGGGCACGGAAAAAACAAACATCCAGATGCTGAATTTGTCCATCAGTTGTAAGTGGTATGAACTGCAACGTCTCACACACTTTTCAAGAGGGATGCTTTGCTCCAAAGGAATATGATTTTTATCCGCAGATCAAGAATCAAGCAAAATCAATCTATTTTGACCAGCTTGTGGCCAAAAGCAGTGCTCATACCATAGTTGTAGTTGTATTACACCCATTTTCCCACTCTTGGTTACTGTAAAGCATTTGTTCCCTAGTGCCCTTGCAAGATCACGCACACAAGAAAGAACGGTAGAGGGCAGAGCACCTCCAGCTTCTCGCAGCACAGTAAATAACTTTCCAGCCAATCTACTATGCAGATTAACAGTAGATATAATTGTATACGGATACGTTAAGGCACAGATGTCAGGCGATTTTGATACAAGTCTCCTGATACATTTAATTTCCAGGATTCCTCTTCAAATCCCGATCGATCAGATTCCTTCCTGATTTTTAGAATAAGTTTGTTTTGCTCATCTACAACTTTTCGGGCCGATTCCGCAGTTTTCTGTGCATCGACAAAGACTCTTTGTTTGAAATTTCGTTATCTTACGTCCTTCAATTCCGTAGCACTGTTTGAGGTTATGCAACCATCCACTGCTTTCCTTGAAATCGCTGTCATGTATGTCGCATGCAATTTCAAGTGCATAGCGTAGTAGGACAATATTACGCACATCCTGTAAATTGTCTCGAGCATCCTTGAAACCAGTTTTTGTAAGAAGTGCGCCTTGTCCTCCCTTGGATATCCATAGTTTTTCTTATGCACTACACGGTCATATTGCTGCGTGCTTATTCGTAACCTATTATTAATTGTTTTTTCCTATGCTGTGGATGACGTTCCATGTTTGTCCATTACTACGTTTCACTGGAGACGGGATTTGTAGCTTCGTGTTCGACAAGGATGATGAAATACATGGTCGGCATTTGTTGCAGTATCACTTTCATTTGCTAAGCACGTATCGTCATGATTATACTCCTCATGAACATTGCACGCTCAGTCGAGCGTACACGACACGACACATTCCACTGACTCATCTTGCACAAACGCTGATATTTCATCTGCCACTTCTTTCTAAATCTGCAAAATGTCTTGGGTTCTTTTCTGACGAAATGTCAACTACTGCGACTGTTGTAGACGTAATGCAATGTTTGCTTTGTTTATCGAGGCCATTGCTCTGTTCTGTATTAACACCACTAGCATTGTAGCACTGTTGTGAGTTGCCCGTCGACTACGCAGTTCAACGTTCTCTAGCCCCGCGCTGTGCTCACCATCGAATATCTCCAGGCCCGCCCCATTTTGCCATTAGCAACCAATATTGTAGTTCTATGGTAGACAATATGTGGGGTGTCGGATGTTTCAAACATCATTGGCCTTTTGCGACTCGCACTAATGGAGTTGCTTGTAAGTATTCTGGAATAAACAGGTGTGCCTGCTTAAACAATGTCCCCATTAGCGTAGAAAATTCTCCATCAGTTCAAAAAAATATAAATTGCATCATAACAAATAGCTTGCTTACTGAGCATGAGAACCAGACAAAAGCCATAGGAGCAAGTAACAGTGGAATTCATACAAACCTAACAATCCTTCATCGCAAAAGAAAAACAAAATACAGCAGTCGATGTTGAATTGTACATTAATTTGCATCACAGAACACCGGTGTAGAGATACAGAAATCCAGACTATAACATTATCGTCGTAGGACAGGGGAAGTTATACTTGTAGGACTTTCCTAAAGGGAACTCACACTCAGACATGATCTTATAACATGAGTGACATTCTGAAAAATCTGTTTTTGAACTAACTGATATTGGTGTGTACAAAAGAATAATCGTTCTTTGTGTACCAGTAATAATGTAATCGCCTTTTTTTAAAAAAATCAGCTGAGGTTCTCGACAAAGCTGCAGTACCTAAAATCAAGATAATCTTATGTGGAGATACATGAACGTCATAGATTACTCAGTAGCACAGTTTTATCATGACACAACTGGCCAATAGTGCCACAAGGATAACGAAAACATCAGCATTCGTAATGCATATCGTAGTTACAGACATAGAAAGATAAAACTCTGTTTTACATAAAAGATGCTGGACTCTCTGATCATTTATGCCGGTTAATAAAAGTAAATAAGTTGTTGGAAAAACCCCTCAGACTGTAGACCTACAACAGATCAGTATAAAAACGCAAAATTTCAACATTTCAGGGACATTATCAGACCAAAGGTGAGATGAAGTTTGTGTATAAAACAATGTAGATACAAATTTCTCTACATACATTCCTAAAAAGCAGCGATTCCAAATCCCTAAAAAAGACACTTCGTACCAGTAGGTCCTTCAAGACTATTAAATAGCTCTGCTCGAGAAGAGAAAACCAAAGTGAGCTAGAGTTGCTAAACTACACATATCAAAAAAACTTTTGCATCAACTCTGTTCCAAGAGTTCCGGAACCTGTACAGAAAATTGGAATAGAGATCAACATAAATATCATTTCCGCCCTTTTTATTGCTCATGAAAACAACACATTGCACGTTGTACCACCAGACAGCGAGACCTTCAGAGGTGGTGGTCCAGATTGTTGTACACACCAGTACCTCTAATGCCCAGTAGCACGTCCTCTTGCATTGATGCATGCCTGTATTCGTCATGGCATACAATCCACAAGTTAATTAAGGCACTGTTGGTCCAAATTGTCCAACTCCTCAACGGCGATTCGGCGTACGTCCCTCAGAGTGGTTGGTGGGTCACGTCGTCTGTAGACAGCCTGTTTCAATCTATCCCAGGTATGTTCGATAGGATTCATGTCTGGAGAACATGCTGGCCACTCTAGTCGAGCGATGTCGTTGTCTTGAAGGAAGTCATTCACAAGATGTGCACGATTGGGGCGCGAATTGTCGTCCATGAAGACGAATGTCTCGCCAATATGCTGCCGATATGGTTGCACTATCGGTCGGAGAATGGCATTCACGTATCGTACAGCCGTTACTGCGTCTTCCATGACCACCAGCGGCATACGTCAGCCCCACAAAATGCCACACCAAAACAGCAGGGAATCTCCACCTTGCTGAACTCGCTGGACAGTTTGTCTAAGGCGTTCAGCCTGACAGGATTTCCTCCAAACACGTCTCCGACGATTGTCTGGTTGAAGGCTTATGCGACATCGGTGAAGAGAACGTCATGCCAATCCTGCGTGGTCCATTCGGCATGTTGTTGGAGCCATCTGTACGGCGCTACATGGTGTCGTGATTGCAAAGATGGACCTCGCTATGGACGCTGGCAGTTGGGCATCATGCAGCCTATTGCGCACAGTTTGAGTCGTAACACGACGTCCTGTGGCTGCACCAAAAGCACTATTCAACATGTTGGCGTTGCTGTCAGGGTTCCTCCGAGGCACAATCCGTAGGTAGCGGTCATCCAATGCAGTAGTAATCCTTGGGCGGCCTGAACGAGGAATGTCATCGACAGTTCCTGTCTCACTCTGTATCTCCTCCATGTCCGAATAACATCGCTTTGGTTCACTCCGAGACGCTTGGGCACTTCCCTTGTTAAGAGCACTGCCTGGCACAAAGTAATAATGCGGACGCGATAGAACTGTGGTATGGACTTTCAGCTCAGGTAACTTTCCAATGTGAGAGAGGCACGATTTGTGCCTCATTAAAGAATGATGATGCAGAAGATATAAATAAACTATAATCCCATTTATCTGCTGTCATCATTCTCAAAATTAACAGAATTCATTGTGAAAGACAAATGAATTACTTGGGTAATATGACCTCCTCAGTGAAGCACAGTTCGGTTTCTAGAATAGCAGAAATGCAGAATCAGCGGTTGTAGACCTTACAAAAGAGAAGGCATATTTTAAGATCTATTAAAGGCTTTTGGTGCTGTTGATCGTAAAACTCCACTAGAAAAACTATACGTTATGAATACGACGAATTGGCAATAACTGGTTCCGATCGTATCTGAGAAAACAGTGTACAAAGGATAAATGTTGTACAACTTTCAAATAAAACCAAATTTTTAGTGTAACATTTATCAATGTCCAAGTATATTACCACAGGAGCGTCTTAGGATCTATTTTATTTTAGATATACATCAATGACTTACCAGACAATCTTAGACGTGGGGGAAAATTGTTTGTGATGATGACAGCAGCTTTGTAATCAAATGTAAAACACCACAACTGCTATTGCTGAAAGCAAATGAACGCCTAAAACATGTGACACAGTAATGTTTTAAAATACAATCTGTACTAACAATAAATCTGTAAAATCGTCACGTCTGTCTGTCGTTGAAAACGCTAATCTCCAGAACTACTAGACCGATTTTCTTGGCGGTTTCGCAGGTAATTAGAACATCGTTTGGGTTAGCTTACAGGCGTTAGTTAATCAAAATAAAATCACGGAAAAAAGCTATTTAAAGCTTCTTGTCTACCTGTCTTGAATACGGTAATCTGTAGAACTGCTAGATGAATTATTATGGGGTTTTCATCAGTAACTTCAACGTAGATAGGAGAACCGTACAGGGTATACTTAATGAAAATCGAATTATGGCAAAAAATACACTCCTGGAAACGGAAAAAAGAACACATTGACACCGGTGTGTCAGACCCACCATACTTGCTCCGGACACTGCGAGAGGGCTGTACAAGCAATGAGCACACGCACGGCACAGCGGACACACCAGGAACCGCGGTGTTGGCCGTCGAATGGCGCTAGCTGCGCAGCATTTGTGCACCGCCGCCGTCAGTGTCAGCCAGTTTGCCGTGGCATACGGAGCTCCATCGCAGTCTTTAACACTGGTAGCATGCCGCGACAGCGTGGACGTGAACCGTATGTGCAGTTGACGGACTTTGAGCGAGGGCGTATAGTGGGCATGCGGGAGGCCGGGTGGACGTACCGCCGAATTGCTCAACACGTGGGGCGTGAGGTCTCCACAGTACATCGATGTTGTCGCCAGTGGTCGGCGGAAGGTGCACGTGCCCGTCGACCTGGGACCGGACCGCAGCGACGCACGGATGCACGCCAAGACCGTAGGATCCTACGCAGTGCCGTAGGGGACCGCACCGCCACTTCCCAGCAAATTAGGGACACTGTTGCTCCTGGGGTATCGGCGAGGACCATTCGCAACCGTCTCCATGAAGCTGGGCTACGGTCCCGCACACCGTTAGGCCGTCTTCCGCTCACGCCCCAACATCGTGCAGCCCGCCTCCAGTGGTGTCGCGACAGGCGTGAATGGAGGGACGAATGGAGACGTGTCGTCTTCAGCGATGAGAGTCGCTTCTGCCTTGGTGCCAATGATGGTCGTATGCGTGTTTGGCGCCGTGCAGGTGAGCGCCACAATCAGGACTGCATACGACCGAGGCACACAGGGCCAACACCCGGCATCATGGTGTGGGGAGCGATCTCCTACACTGGCCGTACACCACTGGTGATCGTCGAGGGGACACTGAATAGTGCACGGTACATCCAAACCGTCATCGAACCCATCGTTCTACCATTCCTAGACCGGCAAGGGAACTTGCTGTTCCAACAAGACAATGCACGTCCGCATGTATCCCGTGCCACCCAACGTGCTCTAGAAGGTGTAAGTCAAATACCCTGGCCAGCAAGATCTCCGGATCTGTACCCCATTGAGCATGTTTGGGACTGGATGAAGCGTCGTCTCACGCGGTCTGCACGTCCAGCACGAACGCTGGTCCAACTGAGGCGCCAGGTGGAAATGGCATGGCAAGCCGTTCCACAGGACTACATCCAGCATCTCTACGATCGTCTCCATGGGAGAATAGCAGCCTGCATTGCTGCGAAAGGTGGATATACACTGTACTAGTGCCGACATTGTGCATGCTCTGTTGCCTGTGTCTATGTGCCTGTGGTTCTGTCAGTGTGATCATGTGATGTATCTGACCCCAGGAATGTGTCAATAAAGTTTCCCCTTCCTGGGACAATGAATTCACGGTGTTCTTATTTCAATTTCCAGGAGTGTATATTGACACATAATATAAAAATGTATGTATTTATGTATGTATCTATCTATATTCCCGAGCTCTTCCAAAACTACAGCACCACTTTCAATCAGACTTGGTACACATATCACCTACTGTCAGAATAGACTCCCTGTGAGGTTGAAAACCACTTTCCTATCAAAGTGGGTGGGGCGCGAAAATAACCAGATTTTATTTATCCATATTTGGGCAACGACCTTGCCGCAGTGGATACATCGGTTCCCGTCAGATCACCGAAGTTAAGCCCTGTCGGATGTGGCCAGCACTTGGATGGGTGACCATCCGGGCCGCCATGCGCTGTTGCCGTTTTTCGGAATGCACTCAGCCTCGTGATGCCAATTGAGGAGCTCCTCCACCGAATAGTAACGGCTCCGGTCACAGAAAACCATCATAACGACCGGTAGAGTGGTGTGCTGAACAACGCCCCTCATATCCACATCCTCAACTGAGGATGACACGGCGGTCGGACGGTTCCTATGGGCCACTTGTGGTCTCGAGACGGAGTGCTTTTTATTCATCCATATTTGCAAATGAGAACACTTAGTGACTTTCAACAAACTTAATACATAATTACAAACATTTACGAAATTTTTCTAGCTGACTTACCCTTCAAAATAATGAAAGGAAAAAAGTTTACCGCTCATTTCCACATCAAGAATGACGTTTAAAATTTCTTAATTCCTTACTACCGACTGTATTCGTGACACATTTTGCAGATAACGTTCACGTACATCACCGAATGTATCCGCAAAATTATATCATTGCACGACACATAGTTTAGCATATATGACGTCATAAAGGCTGAGACCCGTGTATAACAGCCGCATCATCCATAACGTTTACACTCATTATTACTAACCCGCCCAGCAGATTTCGACGAGATTTGGTATGGAGGAAGTTTGAAACCTGAGGAAGAAAATAGGCTAATTCAGAAAGTGTGTAGTGCAAGATACTTGCTGGTCTGAAAACTAATACGCGAATAACGGAAAAATGTTTACTCTTTGTAAAAGTTAATTACTCTTTGATTCTTGAACTTTATCATACGTGTTAAAATGCTTTTATTGGTTGATGTATACTACGTGATTAGTGACCTGCAACAAAATTTACATACAATTTCATACATTTACCGAACTGTACTCCCGGAAAACTCCAACCAGCCATGATCGCTAGCTACGTTACTATTTAGGCAACCAGTTTCGGTAAGACGGTGTTACCCTCATCGGATCTTCAACTTTATAATTCGTACTTTCTCCGCCATATGAACTGTAAAGCTGAAAATCCGGAGATGGTAACATAGTCTTACCGGAATCGGTAGTCTAAATAAGTACCTCACTAGCGATCTTGGCTCTTTGGAGTTTTCCGAAGTTCATTGCACTATAGATCGACCCCGCTCTGGTAATGTCAGTAATATATATTTTAAGGAACTTTTTCTCGCAAATAATAATAATGATAGATGAAAATTTTTTCGCATACTACATTTTCTCTGTTCATGCAATAAAATTGTAGCATCAGGCAGGACGTCATGGCGTTTAAAATTCATTACTTCTGTGCTACTAACTCCAGTCCCAACACACTTAACAGAAAGTAACCACATACTCCTCTGAGTGTATGTACAAATTTACCTGATTGTTGCTGGTGGTTATAATTAGAGAACAGCTGCTCCCCTAGGTCCAGTATGGGCTGTAACTATCATATGGCAGCGAACCGATTTACGCTGGAAAAAAAAAATTGTTCCAATTTTGGCTACCAGGTGCAAATCTTACGCTGTACAGTATCTCGCCGATGTCTCCTGTGCTCATTTTGAACAAACTGTGTAAAAGACAGTTAATAATAAAATCAACATTATGCCTTTCTCACTTCCCTCGCCTTTTCTGCCCAAGTCCAGTTCTCAAGCAATTACATATGGAAACATTTCTATATATCTTTCTTGTATTCACAGTGCCAGATTTGTATCTGGTGGCCAAAAGTGGAATTAATACTATTTTCAGGGTAAATAGATTCCGCATTAACGCATAAGACTATCTCCCAAGTTTCGCTACCGTGCTATGATTAGAGCACACACTGTACCTCTGCGAGTACCTTCGCTATAACCACCTGGTGCTACACATCGTTCAGGAGATGATGGAAGGCGGAGATGGACAGAGAGAGGGGAAGAGGAGATGCGCATAGAAAGGAAAGAGAGAGATGGACAGGGAGAAGGGGGAAGAGGAGATCGACATAGTAGGAAAAGAGGATAATTTGTACAGAGAGAGAGGGAGGAGATGGACAGAGAGTGGGAGGTGAAGAATGTGGACTGGGAGATGGGGGAGAATGAGATGAACAGAGAGAGGGGGGAGGAGGAGATGGACTAATAGATTTGAAATAAATACATGTAACCTCCCCACTATATTTGTTTCTGTACGAAATTTAGTCTAACGTTACCTCCCACTCAATAAAAAACCTACATACTACCAAAACTATGTACACCTAACAGATACAATCACAAGTCAGCACAGAACCACAGCATATGTCCATCACATTTCAACTAAGAATGTGTCAGAGTGCACAGAGGCAAAGACTGTGCTACGACAAAACCAAAGATTGTTTAACAGCAACGTAACTTTATTTCTCTCTCTGACATGCACATCGATAACATACAAAATCAAATTGACATGTCCACCTTACTTACATACGACAATATTTTTTGTCACCAGTGTATCCGACAGTACTCGAGATTTATGAAGTGATAAATATTTTTCCAGAAATGACTTTTAAGCATACATGTGAGAACTGAGAAAATACTTATTATTATATTGTGTCTTATTAAATTGAGAAATGTCCAACAACAATAAGTCTTATTATTTTTATAAACAGTTTTCTACAAAGAATAATCATATATCAAAAGATGATACCACTAAAAGAATGTATTGGCATTGTATTGTCTGTGGAATTTTTCCTTCGCTGTTGTTCTCTATGATGTATGAAACGCATGAGATCGAAGATAAGCTGAAGTCTGTTCTTTTAAATATCGTAAAAGATCGCCTAACTGATCAAAAGAAAAATGTAAACTACAATTTACTAAATGGAATTCTGGTGTACGGACTTTTATTTGTAACTAGATAACCTACTATGAATGTTTTAATTTTTGTGTCCGCAGCAGTCCAGACAGTTCTTTGTCTGCCGCCATTACGTGAGCGTATGGAGCGGCAATTTCAAACTGCAGAAGTAGTCAGACATTAATTCTTTCGATCGATATTACGATACTTGAACTCCGAAGACAAGAACCCATACGAATTTATTATTTTTTATTCTAAAAGTGAAAATAACATTCAGTAGAACAATCTTAGACTTTGCGTAAATGAAATAATTTTTATGGCTGGTGCGTAAGATTAATTTTCCTAAGAATAATTTATCAGTGACTTTAAATAAAAATATTTACGACACCAGTGTTGTTATGAGTAGAGGTTGTGGTGTGATATATTAATTATTTGGTGCATAGATTTTAATGCCACGTACTGAATTACTAAAACACCATTTCCATATTTATTCGTAGAGATAATATGACAAAATAATTCATTGTAGTCGGGCTCATCAGCACATAAAGAAGAATTATCATAGATTATTTATTTCTTTCGAACAATACTGTTATTCTTACTGCTACATTTTCATAAGTTTTACAATAACGCGTACACACCACCACAACAACTTTAAACAGAAACAAAAACCCATTACAATACACACCAAAGCAATGTTCACAAATAAAACACAAATACGAACTCATACAAAAAGCTTAAAGTTAATATCAATTTTCCCAGACATTTAAAGGCAGCAAAAAATAGACAGTTTAATCAACACAGACAATGGTCGACACTATGCTGGAATATAGATGCGATGGACAGCCAAACCAAACACTAGGCCGGCCAGTTAGATATAAGAAGATCAACCACTTAAACACAACTATTAGAAAACATCCCCCGTCCCGCTTAATTCGCATAATCGACAACTGAAATGTATTTCAGGAAAATATGCTTAGGTCTTGGAGGAGCACACCCATTTGAACACCAGTAAAAAGGAAAAACACTGAAAGTAAATCTGAACCAGAATACTAGCGACTATGCAAACGATGTTTTCGTCAAGCAGCACAGGCACGATTACTTGTGCACTGTCGCCCGAGAGCACACACCATAGGTAGTATACATATGTGCATCGTCAGCACGGCTTCCCCTGGCGTCGAGACGCCAGTCGCCCTCCGCCCACCCAGAACGGCAGGTCCAATTTCATCATCACCGTCCCTAACAGAGCAACTCGTGAGGCGCTGAAGAATATTTTTGGAGTCTTCAGTTAATGCTGGTTCTTGATATTTTAGACGTAGACTGTCGTAGGATAATTTGCCTCTTGTCTTCCAGGGGCTACCAAGTCAGGTTTTTCAACATTTTTGTGATGCCTTCCCTTGCATCAAACAAACTTGCGATTTCGTGCCACCCTGTTTTGAATTCGATCAGTATCCCCTGTTAGTGTTATTTGCAGGGGTTGCTCACACTTGAGTAATATTCTAAGATGAGGCGCAGAAGTGATTTGTAAGCAAGCAACTTTGTAGACTGCAATTTCCCAGTATGCTGAAAATGAAACGAAATCTGCCGTCTGTCTTACCTACAACTGAATTTATAAGACCATTAAATTTCATACCTTTACAAACTGTTACATTGCTATGATTCTAACTGTAAGTCACTAATGTTGTAGCCGTAAGATATTACCTATTTTTATTTCGTTTTGCGAAGTGCGTAATTTTACTTCTGTGTACATTTAAAACAACTTGCCAATCTTTGCACAACTTTTAAATATTATCCGGATCTGATTCAATATTTCTGCAGTTGTTTTCATAAAGTACAAGTTGTAGATAACTGCATCATTCTCGAGAAGTCTCAGGTTGCTTTTTTAATATGACTGCCAGCTCATTGCTGTATGACAGAATTACAAGGCTCCCTATACAATTTCGTGGGGCACATCTGACGCTAATTGTACTTCTGCCTATGACTCTCCCTCAGAAATAACATACTGCGTTCTCTCTACCAGTCACAATTTTCCCTGATATCCTATATAATCATCTCTTTTTTAAATTACGTTAGTGTGATACAGGAAGTCAATAAATACCATATCCACTAAGAAAAACGCAAGTTGCGTTTCGCGTGACCGACACCTTCGGAATCCTTGGTGGATGGCATCAAGTCAGTCAATCTGTCAGAGATAACTCATTATCAAACGCAATTTGCACGAAAATTCTATGAGACGAAACGGCCATCGTATGCACTTTAATAATTTTCAGGTGCCTTGACACACATTTTATTATTCCCAAAATTCCTCTTATGTGTTTCGACATTTCTTCATCTTGAAAGAGTATAAAATAAAATTGGTATCGGAAGATAAGAAGTACGTTACTTTTACCATTGATTAGAGACATACTATAGTGAGTAGAGCATGGTTCCTTTTTAGCTTACCAAATGCCACGTCATAACGTCAATCGTAGGAAATTGTCAAACGTATACATTGTATATCGTCGACATATTTAATAGCGAAACAAGTTCAAACTGCTGTCAAGGAACGAGATTAAAACCAGTTGGATTAAACTGCTAAGCGACGCAAGCTACATAGAGCACGATGCATTTTTATGATTATAACTAAGTTTTTCATCAGTACATGGTACAGTAAATAATTCATGGAAATTCACTTTACAGTGTTATACAAAAGATAATTTTTGTACAGAAATATGTGCAACAGCTTTGAAACGGTGAAAATGATAGAATGGAAGAAGCAGCTGGGCGGCGCGAAGGTATAATGAAATAAATTATCTGTTAACAAGCATAATTTTTACTAGGGGCTATTCGCATCTTTCCTGCACGATATTTCAACTGCGTGACTTGCAGTCTTCTTCAGGTGCTGTCCGATACTGATTCCAGTGTGGAACGAGTACGGTATTTATGCCTACATTGTTCTAGGCGTTCCCTCTGCGGTCGGCGCCGCGTCTGGCGCTCTATCCGAGGTGTGCGCCGACCAATAGCAACGGCTGTGGCGTTTTCTTCTAGCAGCGGCTGTTCCGAACGCTGTGCACGTACTTTGTGGCTATTATCCGTTGTCAGTATAGCTGAATTAAGTTCTGAATGGCGTCCAAGCTGTCCTAGACGTTTTATCTGTCGACTGTCGTCATTTGAGTCCTTCTGCGAATTGAGACGTTGCGTTACCGTGGTGTGCCATGTTAGGCGTTCCGTCGGAAGTTCTTGTCCCCCAGGAGCGGCTGCAGTGTCATTTTCGGGCCGATTCTGTTCAAACTGTCGCTCGAGGCTCGGAAGAACGCCCTCAGATATTGTGTCTGTTGTCTTAGGCACCATTCCATGTACGTCCGTTGTTACATGTACTGGGCTGCTATCCCTAATTCCATCTTTATACTTGTGTCCCTTGGGGTGTGGATGTTGCCTCCGTTGCGTCTTCAGAAGATCGAGTGCTGGGTTCCAAGCCGAGCTCAGCTGGAAACCGGCGTCCCGGTTAATGAGATTCTCCGCGACCTTAATCTCAATAGATTCTTTGATGACCCTGTCCCACTATCTCGATGTTTGTGTGAAAATCTTTGAATCATTATACTTCATAAAATGATTGAGTTTTAAACAATGCTCGACTTGGTCGCCTGTCTCAGTCTGGTGTGCCTTTGGTGCTCCTTGCACCTGATGTCAACGGTCCTGGTCGTCTGGTCGATGTATACCATACTACATTCACATGGTACGTGGTAAACGCCCGGTTTCTGTAGACGCAGGTCATCCTTCACATTCCCTAGCAGAGCCTTAACCTTGGTGGCTGGCTGGAGCACGCTTTAATGTTATGTTTGAGGAGAATTCTGCTGATTTTGGCAAATATCTGCCCAACATATGGCAAATGTGCAACCTTTTGCGTTTCTTCCTGTATCTCTTCAGGAACCTCTGGTGGCGAAACAGGGCGCATCGCCTTTTGAACATCTCGAGAAGAGAATCCATTTTTGTAGAACACGAATTGTAGATGTTCTATCTTCCTCGCCAAATTATGCGTATCTGACAGTGTTCGTGTCCAGTGAACCAGTGTTCTGAGTACACCGTTTTTCTGTGCCGGGCGGTGGCAACTGCTGGCTTGCAGGTACAAGTCGGTGTGAGTGGTTTGCGGTACACACCGTGACTGCAGGTACCACTCCCTTCCTCTTAACTAGTACATCTAGGAGACGGAATAGTCCATCTTTCTCCAGTTCCATGGCGAATTTAATGTTCGGGTGTCGTGAGTTGAGGTGATCCAAGAAAACATCGAACTTTTCCCTCCCGTGGGGCCATATGACAAAGGTGTCATGCACGTATCTGAAAAAGCATTTCAGTTGATCTGGGGCCGATGTAAGTGCGTCCTCTTCAAATCTTTCCGTAAAGAGATTGGCCACCACCGGTGACATCCAGAGAGTTGCTGGCTCTACATGTTTTTATGGCAAATTCTCTAACCAGAAGAGACTGGGACCGCGTTGATGGCACCTTCTGGTCCATAGCGGAGTGGACGAGGAAGAAATCGGAGTCCTGTCAACTAGTCAATTTTGAGCGTCTTAACAACAAGGCGGAGCAGAACGAGGACACTCGCACTGTCGTCAAGCTGAGCCAGACGGAATTGGACGCGACCACCTTGAAAGTATTGAGCAACGGTCTCAATTTTGCTGTTACCCCCAGAAATATTCCTGTTGCGGTCTTTTTCAGTTCAGCGGAGTAGGTGGCCATGAAACTTTCTGCCAGTGTGGCTGAAAAAGTCTGATGAGAGACGTGTAGGGTGCTCCCTAAAACCAAGCTGCCCAAATCAAACATTTCCGGTGACCAGAGTATGGCTCTCAAACAACTCCGGGAAGATTATAGCATTGTGATGTTACCAGCAGATAAGGGGAATGCGGCCGTCGTCCTACAGAAGGCACATTATGACAATAAGGTGCGACAACTTCTAGACGACCCGGCGTACAGACCAGTAGAAAGGGACCCCACAGACGATGTTGATAAGAAGACCAGGTCTCTTCTAAAGGAAACTGGCCTTCCAGAAAAGACCGTTAATCAGCTAAGGGCTAAAACACCAGTACCACCAAGATTTTATGGCCTGCCTAAGGAAGGGGTTCCTCCATGTCCAATAGTCAGCAATAATGATGCAGCCACCTACCTCACTGCCAACACCTTAAGAAGATGCTCTCCCCATATGTGAGGAGGTGTGCCCATCACATTAGCAACTCAGAGAATTTCATGCAACGCCTCAGGCAGCTACAGATCTCGGACTCTGAGATTATGGTCAGTTTCGACGCGGTCTCCCTGTTGACCTGCGTACCACTGATTGATGCACTTGAGCTGATTGGAGAAAAGTTCGGCGGTGCTCTCCTGGACTTATTCAGACACATACTGACTTTGAGGTACTTCCTATATAGGGGTCTACGAGCAAACGGAAGGGGTGGCAATGGGCAGCCCGCTCTCATCGGTGGTGGCCAATCTCTTTACAGGAAAAGGGAGTGGGAAGAAGAATAGGTTAAAACTGGCACATTTAAAATAACGTATATACAGTAAGACATTATGCTTGTCTTTGCCCTTGGTTAGTTGAGAGGGTTGGAGACAGATCCAACAAACGTTTTGTGGCCGTGATTTAAGCTAAACAACATGACTAGATTATCACGAAACAAAGGAAACTCTTACCAATGCATAAAGTAGTTTTGAAGTCCCAAAAACATCCAGAGTTGGTTTATTATTCAGAAAAGATTCAGAAAATTGTTTAGAAGTAGATGACAAAGTTTTATAATAATTAATAATTTCTGTCTCGTTCATCTTCACTTTTTCTTTTCCTAGTGCGATTTTGATGGGCTGTTAATTTTTCTTCTTTTGTTTCATCGCAGATTTTCAGTGATCCATAAAAAGCACAATTTAGATACACTTTTTCAGGTTTACTCAGTCCATCGGTGACTGTAGTCACATGGAGTATGTCGGGTGCAACTTCGCCATTTTAACACTTTTTACAGAATGATCTGATTGTTGTGGCTGGCTATCAAAGCTATGCCTGTTGTCTACTCGCGAAACAGTCATCCAGCCACTCCATTATAGGAACCATTCGGAATATTTTGGAATCCTTCGTGCCAATAGTTCTGGAACTCACGACAGTGTCAGTTTTTATCCTACTCATTGCATTAGGGCCTATATTACAACGGCTATCATTCAGTTTGATATTATTTATTACAGAGAACCTCATCTGAGGGTGACTGCCTCAATTCGTCAATCATCCATAGCACATGGGGCCCATTGCTTCTAATATGCATGTTACTACTGTGTGAGATATACAGCACACCAGCTGATCAGTGCAAGGTAGATACACCTGGGATTTATCAGCTGTGGAAGACAAGCAAGAAGGCATTCCGAAGAAACGGTTGATCATGTTGTCCTGTATGTGTTCTCACCTCAGTCCACATCTCCTACCAATTTGAATTTTCACCAAGAGAAATGTTCTGAAAACTGACTAATTTTATCTCTGTCGCACCTAACTAAATCATAGCAACAATCATGGCTCGTTTTTCAGATGATAAGTAACGTTACCTGTATCGAGATCACTGTGGTATGACAGTATTTTTAAAAAAGGCAGACAGACATAAGAATATTAGGTTCCTTCATGTGTCAGTTTTTGTGGCGCTGGGTGGTACTCCAGCTAAATTTTAATGTTGCAAAATCGCATGCAGAGGAGGAATGTTGCTTCATTTGCATAGTGAACGGTAAGGGAAACATAGATTTTTTATAAGACGTACTTAATTCCTCCACAATATATGTTATGAGGAGTTGAGCGTGATAATATGCAGCAACCAGGTTCGGCTATGTTAAATTTGCAGATTGGTGCAGAAAAATTCCGGGAAAATATGGAAGCTTTGCCCTGTATTTGACAGGTCTAGGACTAGATTTCCTGTACAAGCAACATGCTAAAATTCACTTTGAGCAGTGCATGGTAGAAATTGGGGGCACAGCGTTCCATCTGGGGGGAAAATGTTGGCAGTGACATGTATTTCACGTCATTTTCAAATCACTCGTAATCACAAGTAGAAATAAACCATACTCTCTCGTTTGACGGAAGGATCTACACTACTGTGACACCTTTTAAGATCGTATCCTGAACTTTGCTCTATATCAGATATAGAGCAAAGCTCAGAATACGCTCTTAAAAGATGTCACTGTAGTGTGGATCCTTCGTAAAATGATAGAATGTGGCTACTTTTTACTTGTAAAGAAGAGTTACAATTGTGCTTCACCATGACGCTTAGTCGAAATTAGCTAATCGCACGATTAAATAAACATCGCAAAAAGCGTAATACGACCATGTTTACGTTTATTAGCTACCACTTGTATATGATAAGGCATGTAGTGTGACTCATCATCTACAATCCGTTTGGAGAAATTCATTTACTAACAATTACGTGATGGTATGACTGAGGAAGGTATCAGTGCATAGGGTGCACTTACTGTAATAGTACTGACGAAGAATTCAAATGTAGCAAAGAAGTATCGATTCTGCTGCGAATGTAGATGCCTCAATAGTTTTGTGATTACAGGTGTGTATTCAATACTGAATATAATCAAACCCCTTGACAACTTGATATGATGCAGATATTTTTCAACTTAGATCTAAAAAGTGACTCTCATCAACTGGAAGTAGTAACAGAGAACTGATCAAAAGTCGTACTTACAGTTCCCTGAGGTCATTATACTGGCAAGTGTTGTTTGCGCTAAAAATGCACCAGTCATAATTCAACATTGTGGATGTCGTGTAGGTGAGCACTGAGGTCATTAAAGCTGAGATAGCACATGGTGTCTCTAGATAATGCCATTCTGTTTGTGAGGGATATGAATGAGTATGTGCAATAGTTGAGGGAAGCTCCTAAGTGATTACTTTCACCACACCTTACTCTAGACATAGAAAATTATTTTGCATCACAGGATGTCATTAGCCAAGATGGAGAAAGAAAAGATTCACGATCAGTAAACAATATTTGGCATTTATCAACAAGCAGATATTCACGGAACTATAGTCATGCTTCATATTAGCAAATAATGGTAGAAAATTTGTTGCAAGATTTTCAGAAACAGCACAACGTGTAAAGAAAGGTGTGAAGTCCATTGAACAACAGAAAGTGAAAGTTCATTTGAAAAAGTGAAGGAATTTCTTACAACTAGTCCAGTATAGGTCTTTCCAGATTAAGAGAAAGAATTCATATTATCTTGGGATGTTACTAACCATGCAGTATTCCGTGTTTTACGTCAAGAGGCACGGGGCAAGGAACATCCAGCCACTTATGTGTCAATGGAGTTGAACAAAGCACAGAGTAAATGTTTAATACTTTCACTGGTATTTATATGGGAAAAAATTTAAAGTATTAACAGATCACACAGCACTGAAGTAGTATCGAGTACACCTACGCAATGCACACTAAAATTGGCCGAGTTTGACTTCGAAGCTGTTTGTAAACCTGGTAAGAAACACAGTGATGCAGATGGCCTTAGCAATGAAATTGGTGTAGTATGGATAGTAAGTCGTAATATTGTAGAGTACCAGAGAGTGCAAGCTGCTGACGTGAGTTACAAGCTATTTTCAAGACGATCACAGTTCGCTGTTGATGATGGTATATTATATAAGACAACAAGTCGTGGATCCCATGTAGTTGTTCCTATCATAGCGTAAGAAGAAATGTTAAAACAGGCACATGACCAAATCAGGGGGATAGAGTAGTCAAACATTATTGACAGAGAAGGCTTGGACAAGACATAAGAGCGATAGGTTAAAGATTGTGCCATGTGCGCAACATGCGGACTCAAGCCATCAATGTGTACCACGAAAGACATTGCTGGGGCTAGAAACCCATTCTAACTGACATGGATGGACACTAGCAGCCACACACCAAGAGGAAACCGCTACATTCTGTTATTGTTTGTTCTCACATTATGTAGGCCTGATCATTATTGTGAATCAGCAAGCCAACACACTAGCACACGCAACTTTGAACAATTCGTTACTGAAGTTCAGGGTTCTGAAAATGGTATTCATGGATCAGGGCGCCAACTTTATGTTGGAAATGATGAAGCAGTTGTGTCATATGTTGCACATTCACAATCTGACAAGGCGCCTCCTACGTCACAGGACTCTGGAAAAACAGTATTTACATCGAACAAGAGGAAAAAGTTAAGCACTTATGTGGGCAGCCAATACAATGATTGGGATACTCGGTTGCCACATGTAGTAGCGGCATATAATTTTAAAACCCATGAATGAACAGGTCTATCAGTGTACGAGGTAGTGTATGGACGAAAAATTCCATCGCTATTGAAGTGATGAAACCAAAATCAAGGAAAAATGGTGATCCAATCACCCAAATTTAGCGAAAACATTGAGAGAAGTGCGGAGCGACTACAAAAGACCTATACCAAGTCCCTTGAGCATCAAGAGAGACTAGGACAACACAATGCGAAACTGCCAGACTATCGTTTGGCTCAGTGGGTCATATTGACACGGCCATACACCCCAAGGGGAAAAATAAAAAGTTAATCACACCGTAACAAGGTTATTTAAATGACCAGTGAATGTCAAGCTACAGTTACCGACGAGCACAACCATCATGCATGTTGGATGTATTCATCATCTCGCCCCAAAACTGAGCCTCCACCTGTTGTGGGCTCTCCTCCCCAACAGAAAGTGAGAATGAAGGTACTCCCACCCTGATAGATGGCTCCCATAATACAGTGGAACATGAATGGATTCCGGTCACATGTGGAGGAACTGAACCTCCTAGCACGGCAACGCCCCCTGTGCTTGTGTTTACAGGAAACGCATTTAAAACCATCTGATGCTCCTGTACTAAGGGGCTATACGACATATCGCAAAGATGACCTGACTGGAGAAAGGGCCAAAGGCGGAGTCGCTGTGTTTGTCAATAATGACCACCACTCCTCTGCTCTCTCCATGGATACTGACCTGCAAGCAGTTGCAGTTGAAATTCATTCACCTCGGAGGCTTACCGTTTGCTCCCTTTATTTACCCCCTCTGGATGCAATGACCTTAGACGCTCTCACAGATCTTATCGACCAACTTCCCGCCCATTTCTCCTCCTGGGAGACTTCAATGCCCATCATGTCCTGTGGGGCTCCACTTCTCTTTGCGCTCGAGGTCGAATTTTGGAGAGCCTCCTAACATCTCAAGTGTTGTGCATCCTCAACACAGGTACTCCGACTCATTTCTCTACTGCTACTGGGTCATTCTCAGCCATTGACCTATCTTTCTGCTCTCCAACCCTCACCGACTCTGTTCACTGGGAGGTCATTGACGACCTTCATTCCAGCGATCACTTCCCTATCCGCATTCATCTCCTGGATGGTATATCGCTGGAGCAGCGGCCACCATCGTGGATGATTGGCAGGGCTAACTGGCCACTGTTCAGTCGGTTGGCTGCCTTTGACCGCCACAATAACGTACAGGAATGGGTGGATCACATCACGCTTGTGGTCCATCATGCTGCTGACCTGTCCATACCACAGTCTTCTGGCACTCTTAAGCGGCGCCTTGTGCTTTGGTGGACAGAAGAGTGCCGTTCAGCCATCCGGGACAGGCGTGCGGCTCTTCGCCGATTTAAATGCCGCCCAACAGCGGTCAATCTTACAGCCTTTCGAATCGCGAGAGCCAGGGCACGGCGTGTCATTAAAGAGAGCAAGAAAAGGTCATGGCAGGAGTTCCTGGACTCCATCAACCGTTCCACTTGTTCCACAAGAGTATGGGAAGCCATCCGGAGGATTTCCGGTAAACATAGCCGTTTACCAATAGCTGCTGTCCTGAACCAGGGATGCCTCCAAACGACACCCAGAGCCATTGCTCAGACGCTGGCAGAGCATTTTGCACAAAGTACTGCCACTGCAAATCAGGATCCAGCGTTTCGTCGCTACCGTGCGACTGTCGAAAGAGCGAACTTGGACTTTCGGTCGAACAGTTCTGAGGCCTACAATTCCCCTTTCTCCGTGTGGGAACTTGAATCGGCACTTACTGAGACTTCTGACACTGCACCAGGTTACGACCGCATCCGGTACTCCATGCTTCGACATCTGCCAGCGGCGTCAAAGGAAATCCTCCTCGAATGTTTTAATCTCATATGGCAGACAGGAGTGTTCCCCAGCTCGTGGAGGGAGGCATTTCTCATCCCTCTCCTCAAACCAGGAAAGGACCGCACATGTCCCGGTAGTTATCGTAGTAGGCCTTGACAAGCTGTGTCGGGAAGACCCTGGAACGGATGGTTAACCGGCGTCTGGTCTGGCTGTTAGAGACCAGACAGCTCCTTAGCCGCTTTCAGTGTGGATTCCGAAAATATCGGTCCACGGTCGACAACCTGACCCTCCCAGAGGCGGCTATTCAGCAGGCTTTTCTCCGTCAGTATCACTGTATCGGTATCTTCTTTGATATCAGTAAGGCATATGATACTACTTGGAGACACTGTATTCTTGCACAAATGCTATGCGTGAAGCGTTCAGTGAATTCGAAAGTAAAATTCTATGTACCGACTTGACAGAAAATCCTAGGAAGTTCTGGTCTTACGTTAAATCAGTAAGTGGCTCGAAACAGCATATCCAGACACTACGGGATGATGATGGCATTGAAACAGAGGATGACACGCGTAATGCTGAAATAATAAACACCTTTTTCCAAAGCTGTTTCACAGAGGAAGACCGCACTGCAGTTCCTTCTCTAAATCCTCGCTCAAACGAAAAAATGGCTGACATCGAAATAAGTGCCCAAGGAATAGAAAAGCAACTGGAATCACTCAACAGAGGAAAGTCCACTGGACCTGACGGGATACCAATTCGACTCTACACAGAGTACGCGAAAGAACTTGCCCCCCTTCTAACAGCCGTGTACCGCAAGTCTCTAGAGGAACGGAGGGTTCCAAATGATTGGAAAAGAGCACAGATAGTCTCAGTCTTCAAGAAGGGTCGTCGAGCAGATGCGCAAAACTATAGACCTATGTCTCTGACGTCGATCTGTTGTAGAATTTTAGAACATGTTTTTTGCTCGAGTATCATGTCGTTTTTGGAAACCCAGAATCTACTATGTAGGAATCAACATGGATTCCGGAAACAGCGATCGTGTGAGACCCAACTCGCTTTATTTGTTCATGAGACCCAGAAAATATTAGATACAGGCTCCCAGGTAGATGCTATTTTTCTTGACTTCCGGAAGGCGTTCGATACAGTTCCGCACTCTCGCCTGATAAACAAAGTAAGAGCCTACGGAATATCAGACCAGCTGTGTGGCTGGATTGAAGAGTTTTTAGCAAACAGAACACAGCATGTTGTTATCAATGGAGAGACGTCTATAGACGTTAAAGTAACCTCTGGCGTGCCACAGGGGAGTGTTATGGGACCATTGCTTTTCACAATATATATAAATGACCTTGTAGATAGGGTCGGAAGTTCCATGCGGCTTTTCGCGGATGATGCTGTAGTATACAGAGAAGTTGCTGCATTAGAAAATTGTAGCGAAATGCAGGAAGATCTGCAGCGGATAGGCACTTGGTGCAGGGAGTGGCAACTGACCCTTAACATAGACAAATGTGATGTATTGCGAATACATAGAAAGAAGGATCCTTTATTGTATGATTATATGATAGCGGAACAAACAC
The DNA here is from genome assembly GCF_021461395.2 of Schistocerca americana. Classification (NCBI taxonomy): domain Eukaryota; kingdom Metazoa; phylum Arthropoda; class Insecta; order Orthoptera; family Acrididae; genus Schistocerca; species Schistocerca americana. The sequence goes on from NC_060126.1 coordinate 286,693,904, forward strand.
TGGTAGCAGTTACTTCTGTAAAATATCTGGGAGTATGCGTGCGGAACGATTTGAAGTGGAATGATCATATAAAATTAATTGTTGGTAAGGCGGTACCGGGTTGAGATTCATTGGGAGAGTGCTTAGAAAATGTAGTCCATCAACAAAGGAGGTGGCTTACAAAACACTCGTTCGACCTATACTTGAGTATTGCTCATCAGTGTGGGATCCGTACCAGGTCGGTTTGACGGAGGAGATAGAGAAGATCCAAAGAAGAGCGGCGCGTTTCGTCACAGGGTTATTTGGTAACCGTGATAGCGTTACGGAGATGTTTAATAAACTCAAGTGGCAGACTCTACAAGAGAGGCGCACTGCATCGCGGTGTAGCTTGCTCGCCAGGTTTCGAGAGGGTGCGTTTCTGGATGAGGTATCGAATATATTGCTTCCCCCTACTTATACCTCCCGAGGAGATCACGAATGTAAAATTAGAGAGATTAGAGCGCGCACGGAGGCTTTCAGACAGTCGTTCTTCCCGCGAACCATACGCGACTGGAACAGGAAAGGGAGGTAATGACAGTGGCACGTAAAGTGCCCTCCGCCACACACCGTTGGGTGGCTTGCGGAGTATAAATGTAGATGTAGATGTAGAAATGCATCAATGGGGCTTTCGTGGCCGCCTCCCCATTTTCATTCGGTCTTTCCTGTCTCAGCGGTTTTTTCGGACCCGCGTTGGTAACACACTGTCTGATCGCTTTGAGCAAGAGAACGGTGTCCCCCAGGACAGTGTTTTAAGCGTTACCCTCTTTGCCATAGCCATCAACAGTATAACGTCTACAGTGAGGAGTCCAGTACAGTGCTCCTTATTTGTGGACGACTTTGCTGTTTTCTGTTCCACGTCCAGTGTTGCAACCGTGAGCCGTCAGTTGCAGCTACAGTGCGGCGGTTAGAGGAGTGGGCTGCAAAGACGGGTTTTCGGTTTTCTGCCGATAAGTGTGTTTGTGTTCATTTTAATCGTTCTCGTCATCTTTTTACTTTGCCTGCCTTGCACATGGGGGATACTGTCCTACATTTTAGAGACACAGTGCTGTTTCTGGGCCTAATTTTTGACTCCAGGTTGTCATGGCTGCCACACCTACGTGACTTGAAAGCCAGAACGCTGAAGGCACTGAACATCCTCAAGTGCCTCAGCCACAGATCTTGGGGCGCGGACAGGGCGCGTCTCCTTCAGTTTTATGGAGCTTTTGTGCGTTCACGGCTGGACTATGGGTGCACAGTATATGGGTCAGCGAGGCCATCTTATTTGCGGATCCTTGACGCTGTTCACCATGCTGGGATCCGACTGCCCACAGGTGCTTATCGGACCAGTCCCGTACCCAGCCTCTGTGCTGAGTCTGGCGAACCGCCACTTACCATCCGGCGGCAGCTCCTGCTGGTGCGCCAGGCTTGTAAGTTTCTTGCAGCTCCCAGATCGCCTGCTCACCATCTTGTTGCCCATCCACCTCTGGACCGCCTTTTTTCCCGCCGTCCCCGGGATACGTTGCCGTTTGGGATCCGTGTGCAACGTGTACTAGAGTCCCTCGGTGTGGAGTCTGTACAACCCCAAATCCAAGGTTTTAACCGCCTGCCACCCTGGTTATTGAAGAGGCCAGGAGTGATTTTAGATTTATTGCTGTACAAGAGAGATTGCACTCCTGCCACCGTTTTTAATGCAGCATTTTCTGCCATTTTATCTGAGCACCACGACTATGTAGCTGTATTTACGGATGGGTCGAAACAAGGGGATTCTGTTGGTTGCTCAGTTGTTTTTCCATATCGTGTCCTCATCGTCCGACTGCCTCAGACTTTTACTGTCTTTGATGCAGAATTGTTTGCGATCTTGCGGGCACTGGAGCACATGAGACATTCGTCCTCTCCTAAATTTCTTGTCTGTTCCGATTCACTCAGTGCCCTTCACTCATTGCAACGTTTGTATCCGGCAGACAAAATTGTCCAGACCATCCAGGATGCCCTCCTCCGACTACAGCGTGTGGGGAAGGTTGTAGCTTTCTGCTGGGTTCCGGGGCATGTTGGCATTGCTGGGAATGAAAGGGCAGATCTCGCAGCCAAGGAGGCGTGTCTTGCCCCACAAGTATCTCAGTGTGCTATCCCCTTTTACGCACTCACCTCGCTGTTGAGCTCACGGGACATGCGTCGGTGGGAGGATGAGTGGCTGGAAGTGACTGACAATAAGCTCCGTATAGTCAAGCCCACAACGCGTGTGTGGTGTACTTCCTTTCAGCCCCATCGACGGGACGAGGTTCTCCTCACTCGGCTTCGAATAGGCCACAGCCCTATGACGCATGGCTTCCTGCTCCGGCGAGAGGACCCCCCAAATGTGGTGCTTGCGGCGTCCAGGTCACTGTGCGCCACGTTTTATTGGACTGCGTTTTATTTTCTGACCAGCGGGTCGCGGCTGACTTGCCAGCGGACCTGCCATCTCTTTTAGGCAACACTCGGACGAATGTGGTTAAAGTTTTAAAGTTCTGTGCCCTGTCAAATGTTTTCACAAATATTTTAGGGAGAGGATTTTAATTTGCTCACTGTGTGACAAACTCGCCCATATTTTATGTAAGTGGCCAGCCAATAACAATTTCCTGTGATATTCTTGTTGCTATGTTTCCCCTTTCCTTAGGTTTTACTTTCTTATGTAGCATTTTCCTTCTTTTCCTGCTTTCTTTGAGTGTGTGCTTTAGTTTTCTTAGGTCTGTCCACATTCGTTCCTTTTAATGTGTGTCAGGGCGCTGATGACCTCGATGTTGAGCGCCCATAAGCCCCAACACACCACCACTTCATCCATTTAGGGGTTCAACGCATACGTTACCGCCAGTAATAGCGGCACTCGCAAATAAGAGGCAGGAAGAAAGGGGGGGGGGGGAAGGGATAAAAGGGAAAAGGAGAAACCAGATGCACCCATGAAACTGCACACGTGAGACCATATGCACTGAGATTACAGAAGAAGCAATACGTAAAATGATTATGTTTCTTTACGGATATTTGTTGTGTCCTTTACCATGGAAATAAGTATGAGGAAATTTTGTGCAAACGGTAAAGCAAGTTGTGACATCTTAGATATGTATTGTGGATGATAATGTATAAGAAAGTGCCAGCCGGTGTGGCCGAGCGGTTCTAGGCGCTTCATCCGGAACCGCGCTGCTGCTACGGTCGCAGGTTCGAATCCTGCCTCGGGCATGGATGTGTGTGATGTCCATAGGTTACTTAGGTTTATGCAGTTCTAATTCTAGGGGACTGATGTTAAGTCCCATAGTGCTCAGAGCCATTGGAACCATTTTTTGTATGAGGAAGTGACTGGCAGTCTGTCGTTGGGGATGTCGTGTATGTAGTTAAACCAGATTAACTTGTCACGTCAATGCAATTCAAGGATTTGTTATGTCACAAAGCGATGTAAGATGATGGAATACAGTGTTTTTATTTTTCGGAGAGTATAGTTACGGGTATTATTTGTAGACGATAGACCAAGGGGGGCAGGGTGAGTGAGTGCAGCTTTTATAAAGGGTATTGATTATGTATCTTTTTCGTGTATATTAATTTTGCTTAAGGTTTTCATTTGAAGGTCCCTTGCTATATTTCAGGGGTTCATTTGTTGTGGTTAATCGTGGGAGTATGGTTTTCTTAAGCAGTTTTTGTGGGGACATGCACCTTTTCAGCACTTTGAGGATTTCTGAGTTGCGACTAAAGATGACAGTGGTTATACATATAGGAGAAACATGGATATATAGAAGTGTGTGGATTTTGAGAATAATGGCTAACCAAAGCTATCATTTACTCAGCAGTTATAATTAATTTTTGTATTCTTTGCTTAAGATACCGTTTGTTTGTCTTGTTAGTATGGTAAATTGAGGGTCTGATTCGTTTTGTTTGAAGTACACCCGAGAAGTTCAAATTTAGAAAATTTCAGCACGGATTTAGAAAGCATCGTTCGCGTGAAACTAAGCTTGACCTTTTCTCACATGATATCCTTGAACAATAGGTGAATGGCAATAGGCGCATTCCACATTCCTATATTTCCGAAAATCGCTTGACACGGTGCCCCACTGCGGACAGCTAATGACATGAGCATATAGAGTAGGTTCCCAGATGTGTGAGGGGCTCGAAGACTCCTTAAATAAAGGAAACCAGTACGTTTTCCTCCGTGGGTTGGGGGTGACCATTCATCTCTCAAGAGTATCGTTGAGAGTCTGATAGGACATCTACTATTCTCTATATAATTAAATGATCTGACGGACAGGATGAGCAGAATCTGCGGTTGTTTGCTCATGATGTTATGGTGTGTGTGTGTGTGTGTGTGTGTGTGTGTGTGTGTGTGTGTGCGTGTGTGGGAAGTGACACGCCCGCTAAACCCGCTGAGCAAAACAAGTAATCAGCATTGTGGAAAGGGTCAAATAAGGATGGGGTCAGTTTCGCCTTCTAGTTGTAATTTATTGTAATTTAATAACACATTTACAACGAAAGCGGCAAATAGCCGAACCTTTACTAAATGCAACTCTTTCACGGCTGAGGGCCTCCAAACAAGATATCTTAACAAATCAACAAGATTAAAAAAATCTAATTAAGATAAACAATAAAATAATTACAAAAACATCACAGCAAAATAGATCGAAAAACAAATGCAAAGTGCAATATCAAAGGCTGAAGGCCACGATTAAGTTTCAAAATTTTAAAATATATTACCATAGACTTTTAAAGGCAGAAGGCCACAATGTTTAAAAAGAAGAAATCTTAAAAACGAATAAGATAAAGATGCAATTAAAAGACAAATAAAATAAATAAAAAAACATATCATGGCTAAGTGGAAAGCCTCAAGGCAAAGCAGATAGAACAAACATATGCAAGGTGCAATACCAATGGCTGAAGGCCACAATTAAGTTTCAAAATTTTAAAATATATTACCATAATGTTTTAAAGGCAGAAGGCCACAATGTTTAAGCTTGAAAGATAAATCAAAGAATTAATTTTGCATAATTTTTAAAAAAAGACAAAATAACCATAAGCCTTAAATTTTAAGCAGCTAAAAACAGATAATTAAACACCGGTGGCACTCAGAAGCCTACAGGGAGGTCGGTCTGCCCTCGTTCACTTAGGCGAGACAGGTAGTGAGCCTAACTACTCTTGATCCGTCGGAAGCCAACCACGGGACAGCCACGGACCGACCGACACAACGACTTGCTTCCCATCAATCAGTACATGAGAACTCAAACAGAAAAGGTTACAAACGTGATAACCCACAATGGAGTATGTATTAGCTGTCAAAATTACACACCATGTTGGACAGTGACAACAGGTGAGGAAAGGACGCTGCCTGCAATTACGTTAGTGGTCAGGGCAGGTAACCGGAACAGTAACGGCAACTAGGCAGAAAAATTCCGCTGGTTCACTTGAATATGAAACACGGTAATACAGTTAACTTCACCCAAAAGAAGACTACCTGAATTTGCGTCAGGGCAGGTAACCAGAACACTAACGTCCACAAGGCAGAAAATTGCACTGGTGCCCTCGAATTTTAGTCAACCAAAATAGTTAATTGCACCGCATGGCGGCTAAATTTCAGCAGTAGCAGCAAACCACCGAAACGAACCACCACTACATGAAAGGACGTGGCTTGGGTAGCTGAAACCACTACTCAACTTTGACGTCCCCAATCGATAAACCACGAAGCTCGTGGCGATCGCACAGCTCCACACACGTTCCGACACTGCGCAGGGGCTGCCAACGGACCCAGCCGACTGCACAGCGCGGAAATAGCTTCCCTCGTCCGCAACAATCCACCGACTGCCTCCAGACCCCCTAGCCAGAAACTATATGCACCACACCAAGATAGTACACGGCGCAAGTATCGATACACATCACTGCTGGCACACGTAGAAGGAAGAAGACACGACGTAACCACAACAAGGGCGGGAAACCAAACACAGATAGCGAAGTTCACGAAAGCGCGTAGTTGGGAGTGAGCACGGCTCAAGAAGGCGTCGTCATTGAGGAGGATACAAGATGACTTAGCCAAAATTTCTGGTTGATGTGTTTTCTATATATGCTTTTCTTATAGGATTCTGCGCAAAACCTCTTCATTCCACACTTTATCAGTTCACCTAATTTTCAACATTCATCTGTAAACCACATCTGAAATGCTCCGATTCCCGTCTGTTCCGTTTTTCCAACACAGTCCATGTTGCACTACCATACAATGCTGTGCTCAAAATGTACATTCTCAGAAACTTCTTCCTCAAATTAAGGCCCATGTTTGATATTAGTGAACTTCTCTTGATCAGGAATGCCTTTTTTGCCTGTGCTAATCTGCTTTTTTATTTCCCCTGTCATGGGTTATTTTGCTGCCCAGGTAGCAGAATTACTTTACTTGGTCGACTTCGTGAAGTTAAGTTTCTCGCTGTTCTCATTTATTCTACTTCTCGTTACTTTCGTCTTTCTTTCGTCGATTTACTCTCAATCCATATTCCGTACTCATTAGACTGTTCATTCCGTTCATCAGATCCTGTAATTCTTCTTGCTTTCACTGAGGATAGCAATGTCATCAGCAAATCTTATCACTGATATCCTTTCTCCTTGATTTTATTTCTACTCTTGAATCTTTCTTGTATTTTCATTATTGCTACTTCGATGTATAGACTGAACAATAGGGGCGAAACATTGCTTCCCTGTCTTATATCCTTTTTAATCTGATCACTTAGTTCTTGGTCTTCGACTCTTATTGTTCCGGTTTGCTCTTTTACGTGTTGTATATTATCCATCTCCCCCTACAGTTTACCACTATTTTCATCAGAATTTCGAACATCTTGCATCATTTGACACTGTCGAATGCTTTTCCTGTGAAAGTGTCTTGATTTTTCTTTAGTTTTACTTCCATTATCAGCCGCAACGTCGGAACTGACTCTCTGATGCCTTTATCTTTCCTAAAGCCAAACTTGTCAGCAGTATGGATTGCGCAACAATTCTCGCACGTGTAATCTCTTGCAGTCTTCGGAATTGTGTAGATGATATTTTTCCGAAAGTCAGATTGTATATCGCCAGGTTCATTCTGCACACCAAAGTGAACAGTCGTTTTGTTGCCACTTTCCGTAATGATTTTAGAAATTCTGATAGAATGTTACTTATCCCTTCTGGCTTATTTGATCTTGAGTCTTCCAAACCTGTTTTACTTTCTGATTCTAGTGCCGGATTCTATATCGACTCATGTTTCCTCTTCTGTCACATGAGACAGGTCTTCCCCCACATGCAGGCCTTCAGTGTAACTACTCCTTCCAGAAATCCACTCTCTCTTCTGCAGTTAACAATGGGATTCCCGCTGCACTCTTAATGTTATCAGGTTTGCTTTTAGTTTCATCGAAGGTTGTTTTGACTATTCTATATGCTGAGTCTGTTCTTCTGACTATTATTTCTTTTTCCATTTCTTCAAACTTTTCATACAGCCATTTCACCTTAGCTTACCAACACTTCCTATTTATTTCATTCCTAAGCGGCTTGTATTTCTGTATACCTGATTTTCCCTGAACATTTTTGTACTTCCTGTGGTGTCACCGCCAGATACCACACTTGCTAGGTGGTAGCTTAAATCGGCCGCGGTCCATTTAGTACATGTCGGACCCGCGTGTCGCCACTGTGTGATCGCAGACCGAGCGCCACCACAAAGCAGGTCTCGAGATACGGAAGAGCACTTGCCCCAGTTGTACGGACGACATTGCTAGCGACTACACGGACGAAGCATCGCTCATTAGCCGAGCAGATAGTTAGAATAGCCTTCAGCTAAGTCCATGGCTACGACCTAGCAAGGCGCCATTAACCATTTTTAGATAGAGTCTCACTTGTATCATCAAGGAATGCTGTATTCACATGAAGGATTAAAAGTTAAGTATTAAAGCAGCTACGTACATTTCTTGCTACCATTCATTACGTATCCTGTTTCAGACCTCTATCTAGCCTACGTGAGATTACGCGTGCCTTTCGGCTACTTCAGTGTGGCGTAGCTGTCTTGTTACGCCACAACACTTCCTTCTTTCATCAATCGACTGAAGAACGTCTGCTGCTTTTTCGCATTTACCTTGCTTGTACCTATGTTTTTCTTACCAACTTCTTTTTAGAGATGTCCATTCCCCTTCAACTGTACTGCCTGCTGAGCTACTTCTATAGCCTTACCGAACTCCAAGCGTGTATTCGCCATTCCTGGCTTAAATTTCATGCAGAACTTAGTCTTTCTCCTCTTTCAGTCCTAGTACCAACCCTATGTTCTTCCATAAGCTCTTCTTCTACTCCTTCATCCACAACCGCATTCCAGTCCACCATGACTATTAGGTTTTCATCTCCCTTTACGTGCTGAAGTACCCGTTCAGTATCATCATCTACTCTGTCTCTTCATCTTCAGATGGTATGTAACTTGAACTATCATTGCCGGTATTGGTATGCTGTCGATTCTGATAAGAGCAACCCTATCACTGAACCGTTCACAGTAATTCACTCTCTGCCATACGTTTCTATTCACAGTAAATTCTACTCCCGTTATACCATTTTCTGCTGCTGTAGATATTAAACTACAATCATCTGATCAGAAAACCTTTTCTTGTTCTTCTTTCTTTTTCCCATCACTGTTTCCACTACATGTAGATTGGGCCTTAGCTCTTCCCTTTTTCTGATACTCTAGCTACCCAACCACATTCATATCTGACATTCCACGACCCGACTTGTAGAACGTTATCCCTCCGATGGTTATGCGATCTTTTTCTCGTGGTCAGCTCTCCCCTGCCATTCGTCTCTAGAAGATCCGAATAGGCTATTCCACAATCTTTTGCCAATGGAGAGATCATAATGACACTTTTCAATTACAAGCCACATAACCTGCGGATACACGTTACGTGTCTTAAATGCAGTAGTTTCCATTGCCTTCTGCATCCTCATGTCGTTGATCATTGCTGATTCTTCCTCCTTTAGGGGCAATTTCCCACCTCAAGGACAAGAGAGAGACCTGACCCTCTATCCGCTCCTCCGCCCTCTTTAATAAGGCCGTTGGCAGAATGAGGCTGACTTCTTATGCCTGTGTATTTTTTATTTTATTTTATTTTTATTTATTTTTATTTTTTTTATTTTTACAGAGGGCAGTCATCCATCTGACCAAACACTCTGAGCTACCGTGATCCCTAGAACAAACATAACGCAAGAGATATAGACAGCAGTTTTCCCTCACTCTATTTGCGAATGGAACAGGAAAAGAAATGACTAGTAGTGATAGAAGACACCCTCCGCCACGTATCATACGGTGGCTTGCGGATTTTGTACGTAGATGTAGATCAACTTCGTTTTGTTGTAAATAATCGTGTATAAGTTTAGGAAAGACATATCTTAACCTCCCGTCTTTGGCATGAAGGCAACACACAATGAATAGTTTTGTGTAATGTCGCCCCAAATTATGCAACCGGCCACAAGAGCATTTGAGATACAATCCTAACAGCGCAGCCTTACTTTCAAGGAGCGGGTCGACACAGGATATTTTTTTTTTTTGGTCATCAGTCTACTGACTGGTTTGATGCGGCCCGCCACGAATTCCGTTCCTGTGCTAACCTCTTCATCTCAGAGTAGCACTTGCAACCTACGTCCTCAATTATTTGCTTGACGTATTCCAATCTTCCTCTACAGTTTTTGCCCTCTACAGCTTTCTCTAGTACCATGGAAGTCATTCCCTCATGTCTTAGCAGATGTCCTATCATCCTGTCCCTTCTCCTTATCAGTGTTTTCCACATATTCCTTTTCTCTCCGATTCTGCGTAGAACCTCCTCATTCCTTACCTTATCAGTCCACCCGATTTTCAACATTCGTCTATAGCACCACATCTCAAATGCTTCGATTCTCTTCTGTTCCGGTTTTCCCACAGTCCATGTTTCACTACCATACAATGCTGTACTCCAGACGTCTTTCTCCGATTTACTCTCAAACCATACTGTGTACTCATTAGACTGTTCATTACGTTCAGCAGATCATTTAATTCTTCTTCACTTTCACTCAGGATAGCAATGTCATCAGCGAATCGTATCATTGATATCCTTTCACCTTGTATTTTAATTCCACTCCTGAACCTTTCTTTTATTTCCATCATTGCTTCCTCGATGTAAAGATTGAAGAGTAGGGGCGAAAGGCTACAGCCTTGTCTTACACCCTTCTTAATACCAGCACTTCGTTCTTGATTGTCCACTCTTATTACATTGCTGGCCACCGTAAATGCAACACCAAGAAAGACAAGAGGTAGCACAACAAAATTTATTTTGTAGATAACATGTTGACTAAGTATCAAATGATTACGTTTACAGACGTCTGTGACATGTGGTTCCTGCCAGAAGCAGTAGCCAGAGTAGCCGCCATTGTTGGAGATCATCGCTGCCACACGTCTCGGCATTGAGTCAAAGAGACGTTGGATGTATTCCTGGGGTACAGCAGCCCAAGCAGCTTCCACACGTTGCCAAAGATCATCTGGTGTGGCAGCTGGGGATGTAATCTGGGTCACTCGTTGTGCAACCATGGACCACATGTTTTCTATCGGCCAAAGATCCGGAGAGCGAGCCGGCCAGGGAAGCACTTCAATCTGGTTATTGACGAAGAACCTTTGGACAATGCGTGCCACGTGTGGTCGCGCATTATCCTGTTGAAATATGGCTGTGGCCGAGCCCTGGAGGTAAGGAAGGACAACTGGCTCCAGCACCTCGGATTTGTAGCGCCGGCTATTTAAAGTACCGGCAATGCGTACTAGAGGCGTGCGAGAGTAGTATCCAATACCGCCCCATACCATAATACCCGGTGCAAGACCAGTGTGGCGGTGCATAATGCAGCTGTCCAGCATCCTCTCTCCACGGTGTCTCCACACTCGAATCCGACCATCGTGGTGCTGCAGACAGAAGCGTGCCTCGTCAGTAAAGACAACGTCATTCCATTCTGTCGTCCACATCCGTCTGTCATCACACCATTGGCGACGGAGACGTCTGTGGTTCTGCGTCAATGGTAGACGAAGCAATGGACGTCTTGCGGACAGACCACTCTGCTGTAAACGGCGTCGAATGGTACGCGCAGACACTGGATGATGCGTTACAGAAGCAATGTGCTGTGCTATGGTTCGGGATGTCACTGAGCGATCCGTCACTGCCATGCGCACAATTAGCCTATCAGCACGTGCAGTGGTGCACCGAGGTGAATGCGATCGACCACGTCGGTCCGTCGTACCCTCCTGCATCCAACGGTCACATATCCGCATTACAGTTGTTTGGTTTCGTCCAACACGACTAGCGATTTCTCTGTATGATAATCCACAATCTCGGTAAGCCACTATCCTTACTCTGTCGAACTCGGATACTTGATCAAACAATGTTCGCTGTTGTCTACGAGGCATAACTGATCGTCTTGTGAAACAACCACAAGGTAAACATATTGTATATGACCCGTCTCTCCCTATAGCTTACCCCTTTTTTTCAGAATCTCGAAGAGCTTGCACCATTTTATATTGTCCAACGCTTTTTCCAGGTCGACAAATCTTATGAAAGTGTCTTGATTTTTCTTTAGCCTTGCTTCCATTATTAGCCGTAACGTCAGAATTGCCTCTCTCGTCCCTTTACTTTTCCTAAAGCCAAACTGATCGTCACCTAGCGCATTCTCAATTTTCTTTTCCATTCTTCTGTATAATATTCTTGTAAGTAGCTTCGATGCATGAGCTGTTAAGCTGATTGTGCGATAATTCTCGCACTTGTCAGCTCTTGCCGTCTTCGGAATTGTGTGGATGATGCTTTTCCGAAAGTCAGATGGTATATCGCCAGACTCATATATTCTACACACCAACGTGAATAGTCGTTTTGTTGCCACTTCCCCCAATGATTTTAGAAATTCTGATGGAATGTTATCTATCCCTTCTGCCTTATTTGACCGTAAGTCCTCCAAAGCTCTTTTAAATTCCGATTCTAATACTGGATCCCCTATCTCTTCTAAATCGACTCCTGTTTCTTCTTCTATCACATCAGACAAATCTTCACCCTCATAGAGGCTTTCAATGTATTCTTTCCACCTATCTGCTCTCTCCTCTGCATTTAACAGTGGAATTCCCGTTGCACTCTTAATGTTACCACCGTTGCTTTTAATGTCACCAAAGGTTGTTTTGACTTTCCTGTATGCTGAGTCTGTCTTTCCGACAATCATATCTTTTTCGATGTCTTCACATTTTTCCTGCAGCCATTTCGTCTTAGCTTCCCTGCACTTCCTATTTATTTCATTCCCCAGCGACTTGTATTTCTGTATTCCTGATTTTCGGGAACATGTTTGTACTTCCTCTTTTCATCAATCAACTGAAGTATTTCTTCTGTTACCCATGGTTTCTTCGCAGCTACCGTCTTTGTACCTATGTTTTCCTTCCCAACTTCTGTGATGGCCCTTTTTAGAGATGTCCATTCCTCTTCAACTGTACTGCCTACTGCGCTATTCCTTATTGCTGTATCTATAGCGTTAGAGAACTTCAAACGTATCTCGTCATTCCTTAGTACTTCCGTATCCCACTTCTTTGCGTATTGATTCTTCCTGACTAATGTCTTGAACTTCAGCCTACTCTTCATCACTACTATATTGTGATCTGAGTCTATATCTGCTCCTGGGTACGCCTTACAATCCAGTATCTGATTTCGGAATCTCTGTCTGACTATGATGTAATCTAATTGAAATCTTCCCGTATCTCCCGGCCTTTTCCAAGTATACCTCCTCCTCTTGTGATTCTTGAACAGGGTATTCGCTATTACTAGCTGAAACTTGTTACAGAACTCAATTAGTCTTTCTCCTCTTTCATTCCTTGTCCCAAGCCCATATTCTCCTGTAACCTTTTCTTCTACTCCTTCCCCTACAACTGCATTCCAGTCGCCCATGACTATTAGATTTTCGTCCCCCTTTACATATTGCATTACCCTTTCAATATCCTCGTGCACTTTCTCTATCGCTTCATCTTCAGCTTGCGACGCCGGCATGTATACCTGAACTATCGTTGTCGGTGTTGGTCTGCTGTCGATTCTGATTAGAACAACCCGCTCACTAAACTGTTCACAGTAACACACCCTCTGCCCTACCTTCCTATTCATAACGAATTCTACACCTGTTATACCATTTTCTGCTGCTGTTGATGTTACCCGATACTCATCTGACCAGAAATCCTTGTCTTCCTTCCACTTCACTTCACTGACTCCTACTATATCTGGATTGAGCCTTTGCATTTCCCTTTTCAGATTTTCTAGTTTCCCTATCACGTTCAAGCTTCTGACATTCCACGCCCCGACTCGTAGAACGTTATCCTTTCGTTGATTATTCAATCTTTTTCTCATGGTAACCTCCCCCTTGGCAGTCCCCTCCTGGAGATCCGAATGGGGGGCTATTCCGGAATCTTTTGCCAATGGAGAGATCATCATGATACTTCTACAATTACAGGCCACATGTCCTGTGGATACACGTTACGTGTCTTTAATGCAGTGGTTTCCATTGCCTTCTGCATCCTCATGTCGTTGATCATTGCTGATTCTTCCGCCTTTAGGGGCAATTTCCCACCCCTAGGACAAGAGAGTGCCCTGAACTTCTATCTGCTCCTCCCCCCTTCTTTGACAAGGCCTTTCTTACGTCGGAAGTCTTCGGCCGCCAATGCTGATTATTTATCAAAATTTAGGCAGTGGTGGGGATCGAACCTGGGACCGAAGACGTTTTGATTATGAATCAAAGACGCTACCCCTAGACCACAGGTCCGTATATAAGCTAGCGGTAGTTATTGTGAAGGGACGACATAAGGGTATAGAACGCTTGAAGCTGAGAGGTATTGGCATAATAATAAACTGTAAGTTTCAGGACAAACTTTTAATCTCCCCGGAACAATAACTGGGGCTACGATTCTGAATGTAACATATTGGTCACTGTATTGCTATGAGAAACCTTTAGATACCTTTTTTTCGAGTCATTGATCTTCTGATTCTTTTTTTGGAGTAGCTCTTGCACCCTACGTCGTCAATTATTTATTGGATGTATTCCAATATCTCCCTTACAGTCTCTCCCCCTACATCTCCCTCTCGTACTATGGAGGTTATTTCCTGATGTCTTGACACATGTCATGGTAACCTGTCCCTTCTTCTTGTCAGTTTTTTCCATGTTTCTTTCTTCGCCAACTCTGCAGAGAACCTCATTGCTTATTTTATCAGTTCACCTAAATTTTCAACATTCTTCTGCAGAACAACATCTCAAACGATTCGATTCTCAACTCTTCTGGGCCCGCATCTCGTGGTCGTGCGGTAGCGTTCTCGCTTCCCACGCCCGGGTTCCCGGGTTCGATTCCCGGCGGGGTCAGAGATTTTCTCTGCCTCGTGATGGCTGGGTGTTGTGTGCTGTCCTTAGGTTAGTTAGGTTTAAGTAGTTCTAAGTTCTAGGGGACTTATGACCACAGCAGTTGAGTCCCATAGTGCTCAGAGCCATTTTGATTTTCAACTCTTCTGGTTTTCCCACTGTCCGTGACCCATTACCATACAACGCTGTGCTCCAAACGTACATTTTCAGATATTTCTTCCTCAAATTGAGGCCTATGTTTGATGCCAGTAGACTTCACTTGCCCATGAATGCCCTCTTTGCCTGTGTTAGTCTGCTTTTTATGTCCTCCTCTTTACGTCCATCTTGGGTCGTTATGCTTCCCTGGTAGAAGAATTCCTTAACTTTCAGGCAAATGTCGGGATGGTTCCTTTGAAACCACACGGCCGATTTCCTTCCCCATCCTTCCCTAACCTCCCTGTTCGGTCCTCTCCCCCACATTAACCAATCAACCATAACTTGCTCTAATCCGTGGGGACGAATTGTGATGTTAAGTTTTTTGCTAAACTTATTGCTGCTGCGACTCATTATCTTTGGCTGTTTCCAGTTTATTCTCAATCTATATTCTGTACGCATTAGACTGCTTATTCCTTCCAACAGATCCTGAAATTCATCCTCACATTCACTGAGGAGAGCAACGTCATCGGCTAATCTCACACTGAAGTGACGAAGGTCATGCACATAAAGAGATGGCATTAGTATCGCGTAGACGAGGTATAAAAGGGCACTGCACCGGCGAAGCTGCCATTTTCACTCAGGTGACTTATGTGAAAAGCTTTCCCACGTTATTATGGCCGCACGACGAGAATTAACAAACTCTGAAATCGTAATGGTAGTTGGTCCTAGACGCATGGGACACTCTATTTGGGAAATCGTTAGTGAATTCAATATGTCCAGAGGATACCAGATTTTAGGCATTACCTCTCACCACGGACAACGCAATGGCCGACTGCCTTCATTTAACGACCGAGAGCAGCGGCGTTTGTGTGGAGTTGTTCGTGCTAATATACAAGCAACACTGCGTGCAATAAGCGCGGAAATCGATGTATGATGTACTATGAACGTATCCGCCAGGACGGCGAGTGAAATTTGGCGTTAATGCGCTATAGTGGCAGACGACCGACGCGAGTGGCCTTTTAACAGTACGGAATGGCCCCCAGCGCCGCTCCTAGGCTCGAGACCATTTCTGTTAGACCTAGACAACTGGAAAACCGTAATATGGTCAGATGAATCCCGATTTCAGTTGGTGAGAACTGATAGTAGGGTTCGAGTGTGGAACAGACCGCACGAAGCCATGAATCCAAGTCGTCAACGAGGCACTGTGCAAGATAGTAGTAGCTCCAGTAATTGTATGCGCTGGTAAAACTGGTGAAACTGAACCGATCACTGACTGGAAATGGTTTTGTTCGGCTACATGGAAACCATTTGCAGCCGTTAATAGACATCATGTTACCAAGCAACGATCTCATGTCACCAGACCGCAAGTGTTTGCGATTGGTTTGAAGTACATTCTGGACAATTAGAGCGAATGACTTGGCCACCCAGATCTCCCGACGTAATTCTATTGAGCATTTATGTAACATAATCGAGAGATCAGTTCGTGCACAACATCCTTCACTGGTAGCACTTTCGCAATTAGGACGACTATAGAGGCGGCATGGCTCAATATTTCTGCAGGTGACTTTCGACGACTTACTTAGTCCACGTTACATCCAGTTGCTGCAGTACTCCGGGAAATTTGTGGTGCGACACTATTTTAGGAGGTATCCCATGACTTTTGTCACCTCAGTGTGTGCTTGATGTCCTTTCGCCCTGAATTTCATACCACCCTTGAACCTTTCATTTCTTTCGGTCATTTCTTCCTAAATGTATAGGTTGAACAGTAAAGGTGAAATACTGCATCCCTGTCTTACGCCATTTTCAATCCGAACACTTCATTCTTAGCCTTCTAATCTCATCGTTCCCTCTTGGTTCTTGTACATGTGGTATAGTATCATGTTTCCCCATAAGTTACTCATACTTTCTCAGAACTTCAGACCTCTTGCACCATTTTACATCATCGAACACTTTTTCTAGGTCGACAAATCTTATGAGCGTTTCTTGATTTTTCTTCAGCCCAGTTTCCGTTACCAAGTGCAACATCAGATCTGTCTCTCTATTGCCTCAGTGACCCTCAATTTCGTATTCCATTCTTTTATATATTATTCTTGTCACATACTACCCGTCTTTTCCTATAGCTTAAACCTGTTTTCTTCAGAATTTCCAACATCTTGGGCCACTTTAATTTGTTGAACGCTTTTTCTTGATCGACAAATTCTATAAGCGTGTGTTGATTTTTCTTCAGAATTGCTTCCATTATCAAGTGCAACGTCAGAACTGGCTGTCTGCTGCCTTTACCTTTGCTAAAGGCAAACTGATCGTTATCTAACTGATCCTAAATTTTCTTTTCTGTTCTTCTGTCAGCAGCCTGGTTGCATGAGCTGTTAATCTGATTGTGCTATGGTTTACGCACTTACCTGCCCTTTTTATGTTCGGAAATGTGTGTCTGTGATGTTTTTTCCGGAAGTCTGATGGCAAGTCATCATCCTCATAAATTCTACAAACGAACTACAATCGTGGTTTTGTTGCCTCTTGCCCCAATGATCTTAGAAATTCCGACTGAGTGTTATCTATCTCTTCTGCCTTATTTGATGTCAAGCCTTTCAGACCTTTTCCAAATTTTCTTCTTCTTCATTTATTGGCAAATTGCCTATTACGGTACCCATCTCTTTTACGGTCTTCCTACATTTCTTCTTTCAGTGCATTTATAATTTAGAGCATTTACCGGGACCTTTTCTCCACCCATCCAGTCTACGTGCTCCGTTTTCTCCGAATTTACTTTATTTTCTCGTTTAGGTTATATATTCCTAAATCTTTCCTTATATCTTCATTTCTTTTTAGATCTTCCCGGTACATCCTTCCACTATTCTTAGAAATCTCATTTCCTGAGCCTGTATTCTACTTTCTTAATGTCTTGTTGTTGTCTCTGTTTTGCTTCGATAAGTAGGTGTTGGCACTGCAGTTTATTTATAAAATCTGAGCTGGGTTTCTTTCCTGGCTTTATTCTGCAAACTCTTTACGATTGTTCCACATACAGAAGTTCTGCTTGGACCACGTCATGGTTATATTCGTAATTGATGACGCATCCTATATTTTAAAAATGTTATACTTGCTTCAAAATGTACGCTCCAATAGCTGAACTGTCAGCGCGTTGGAATGCCACGCACGGGGGCCCCGGGGTGGGAAGTTTTCTTCCCTCTGGGACTGGGTGTTGTGCTGTCCTCATCATCATTTCATCCCCATTGTCGGCGCTCAAGTCGCCCAATGTAGCGTCGACTGAAATAAGACTTGCACTTGGCGGCCGAACTTCCCGTCTGGAAACTCCCGGACATTGACGCCATACGATCATTTCATTTGCTTCAAAATTTCGTTATTCAAGACTATTTTAGATCCTGAAATGTAACCACTTTCGTTTCGTTTACTGAGAATGTTAGATTGTAATTTGATGCTATCCTGCTGCAACTTATTGACTTCCATCTCAAGGTCATCTTCATTCTCTCTAATCACAGATAGGTCATCTGCTTACAAAATTACATTTAGTCTGGTGTCACGATCTAAAACAACATTTACGTTCAACGTTTTCCACTTGCTAATATAATATAATACAGAAACATTATTAAGAAAAGTAAACTACATGAGATACACTGTGACAAAACGACAGGCGTAAAATGGACCGAAGAACGCAAGCAAGATCACAGCCGGAAGATGAAAGAAATATGGGCAACCAAAAAGGCAATCAAGATGAAGCCGAAGGCACGAAGCCGACAAGAAGCATGGACACAGCGAGCGAATGAGGGAAGTTTGGGCAGCAAGGAAGGCAGCAAAAGGAATTGGCCATGTAGTTTAGTTCAACTGCGCTCTTTAAGGTTGGTTCAAATGGCTCTGAGCACTATGGGACTTAACTTCTGAGGTCATCAGTCCCCTAGAACTTAGAACTGCTTGACAAAAGGACAGGCGTAAAATGGACCGAAGAACGCAAGCAAGATCACAGCCGGAAGATGAAAGAAATATGGGCAACCAAAAAGGCAATCAAGATGAAGCCGAAGGCACGAAGCCGACAAGAAGCATGGACACAGCGAGCGAATGAGGGAAGTTTGGGCAGCAAGGAAGGCAGCAAAAGGAATTGGCCATGTAGTTTAGTTCAACTGCGCTCTTTAAGGTTGGTTCAAATGGCTCTGAGCACTATGGGACTTAACTTCTGAGGTCATCAGTCCCCTAGAACTTAGAACTGTTTAAACCTAACTAACCTAAAGGCATCACACACATCCATGCCCGAGGCAGGATTCGAACCTGCGACCGAAGCGATCGCGCGGTTCCAGATTGTAGCGCCTAGAACCGCTCACCCACCCCGGCCGGCGCTCTTTAAGGGCAAAACACCAATAATAATAATATATACGCACGGAAGATGGTTGAAATAACACAGCATCCTTGTCGTACTCCCTTGTGTTCATTGGCTTTGTTATTATATTTTCCATACTAAAATAGTTTCAGTGACTGTGGATAGACCCTTAGTAGCATTTTGAGGTGGGATGGATAACCTCGTTCAGCCATGATATTGCATAGAATTTCTTTATTCACATTATCGAAACTTTCTCAAAATACACAGTGGGTTTCCCTACTGAAATCTCGTCTCTTTTTTATGCCTTGTTACGTGGTAAAACGTTGTCAATAGTCGATCGTCCTTTTCTAGAACCTGATTATTCTTCAGATATTAACTTTTTCGTAATATTTTAAGCCTTGCATTCAGGTTTTTGGCATATAATTTATAGGATGAATCCATGAGCTTTATATCTCAATAGTTAGCACATTATTATCGCCCTTTTAAAGATAGATGTTTGGCTCTTAGTCAGTCTTATGGCACCTTGATATTTCTCTAACATCGATTAAATATGTGAAGAAGTCTTGAATGCACCAATAACCCTCCATATTTCCGCAGTTCCATTTTAACACCATAAAAACCTGTGGCTTTCCATGTTTTTTTGGGTTTTTTTTGTTGTTTTTTTTTTTTTAATTCTGACTCCTCTGAATCCTGTGGGTCATCCATGTGACCCCTACTGCTTTCCCTATCGCGTCATCAAACCAGTCCTCTTCCTTACAGAGACGTTCAATATACCCTTTCTGCCTTTCTCATCACACTCTTAATGTTACCACCCCTGCTTTTAATTTCACCGAGGGTTGTTCCGCCCTCCCAGCGATCATTTCTTTGCCGATTTCTTCGCAATTTTCCTATTACCACTTCGCCTTGGCTACCCTGGACTTCCCATTTACTTCATGTCTACGTGATTTATATTGCTATATTCCTGTCTTTTCCTAAACGATTACGTGGTGGGAAAGTTGTTTCCTAGAAAAGCCGTCATTGTGCATTGTTTCAGTAATTCAGCATATTTACAAACTGTCAGGCTGTCTTTGTAATACTAATGCAGCACTTTATGCTAACAGTCGTTTCATGTTAATTCAATTTAGGTATAAAACATTTGTATAGCTATTGTTTCCGATTCCTTTCTGTTTTCGTTATTAATTTTATAGTGTCAGTATAGCTATTTTCGTCAAACTAATTTGTAAAATCTAAAATACATTTGTTAAATGTGTGTTTCTATATATTTATCATTATCCCACAACACCAAAATAAATCGTTAATATTGCTGTTCTGTTTCTCTCTCTTGTTAAAAATATTAACGAAATGTATTTCTCGTTGTTTTACGTGCATATCAGTCAACAGCGGCCTCGAAAATCCCTTTGTTGAACTTGTATTTGTACGCAAAGAAAGCTTCTGATATGATCTTTTTTATTTCCTTGATTGCCTGTGTGTACACAGGATTACTAGTTTCGACAGGATTAAGCTGTCGTCTCCAGATCCACAGTTACGGAATCATGCTGTACGGTTCTAGGCTCTTCAGTCTGGAACCGCGCTGCTGCTACGGTGGCAGGTTCGAATCCTGCCACTGGCATGGATGTGTGTGATGTCCTTAGATTAGTTAGGTTTAAGTAGCTCCTAGTCTAGGGGACTAATGACCTCAGGTGTTAAGTTCCATAGTGCTTAGAGCCATTTGAACCATTTGAATGCTGTACGGTAAACCGCCCGTTTGTTTTTGTTCTGACAAAACGGACTCGTTGAGAGTTGAACATTAAAAATATATGTGTCTTCACGGCACGACTGAGTCGTACAAGTGTGGCACATCAAGAAGTCCTGCATGTGTCTGGGCTGCTTAAACAATACGTAGCCGGCAGCCAACCCAGACACGTGCGGCACTTCTCAATGTGCCACACTTGTACGACTCCGTCGTGCCGCGAAGACACAAATATATTTTTAATGTTCAACTCTCTTTCTCTAACGAGTCCGTGTCGATGGTACGAAAACAAACGCGCTGTTTATGGCACAGCGTGATGCGATAACCTGAAGGTGGCAGCTTCGTCCTGTAGAAACAAGTAATCCAGTGTACACACGCGCGATCAGTGCAATAAAAAAGGTTTATTTACACTGAATTAATTGCACTGTCAGATGAATTTGAGATCAAGACTGGTGTTAAACAGGGAGATGGATTGTCACCATTGTTGTTTAATATGGCACCGGACGAAATGATCAGGCAGTGGAGAGCAATAAACGTGGAAATGGGAATACCAAAGACCCATGTGGGGGATAAAAAGGACAACGGGGATCAAGCGGACTGTCTAGCCTCTGCAGACGACATAGCAATAGTAACTGAGACGGAAGAAGACGCAAAGTCACAGCTCGACAACTTGAGTAAGGTAGCCAGAAAGGTGGGACCTATAACAAGACAAAGACATTAAATACCACTGCAGACTGCGAAACACCGGGAGGCACTGTGCAAATGGTGGACAAATTGAAATATCTGGAAGAATTTATAACAGGAAGGAATAGAAGGAAGGAGGGAGTAACAGAGAGGATAAAGAAGTTGAGGTCAGCCTTCTGTATGACGAGAGAGATATACAGTAAAAAGAATATATCCACAGAGGCAAAGATAAGCCACTACAAGGCAACGGTGAGCAATGCAGTATTATATGCTGCTGAGACGATGACACTAGGAAGAAATGGGTCAGAACAACTAGAGAAAGAAGAAAGAAGAATACTGAGGAAAATTCTAGGTCCCAAAAGAGATGGAGAGAGGTGGATGTGAAGACCTAGGGAAGAATTGTACCGGAACATGAGAACAACATCCGGGGAAATCAGACTCAAAAAGGCAAGATTTGATGGACATGTAGTTAGGATGAGTATGGACAGAATGACGAAGAGAGTGTGGGAAACAACAGGGAGGACAAAATGGAAAGGCAGGAACCAAGTGGGTTGTTGAAGTTCAGAAGGACTGGTTGGAATTGAAGATCAAGGTCAAAGGAAAGGAAAATTGGAGGAACAAATATACACCGACCAATTTGCCGGAGATCAAGGACAGAGAAGAATAAAGGAAAAGGACACTGAAGATCTAGAAAGAAGAGCGGGAGGGAAGAAGAGAAAGAATGAAGAGGTTGTGGGAGAAGAAGAGAAAAATGCAGTCCACGAAGGGGCTACCCGTGGTCCTACAGAGGCCGTAACGCAAGAAGAAGAAGAAAAATTAATTGATCGTTTTCCGGCTCACAATATCAGGTAATTATTCTACCTCTGTGTTCTCATATTCTGTCATCACTTAATGTTACGTACTGTGAGTCCGTCAATCACCTTTCAGCTAGCTAAATGGCCTTTACATGCCAAATGCCGACTGAATAAGTAAATAGTGAAGTTGGAAGTCGCTTTCACCAGTGTCCATATCTTCTGGCATCCAAACTTTGATTCGTTATTACACTATTAGATTCCAGAAATCTGCTAAACATTAGCAAAATCTAGATTTAAAAATGAAAGTCATATTCTCTGTAATGTTTCCATAGCACATGACAAAGCTCAGAATGATGTGTACTTACAGGAGCAGAGAATATTAACAGTGGTTACGTGTAGGAAGCGTAAGGTTTACGTCTGTAGTCTGTGTTCGTACGAACATAAGAGGTAATGAGGGGTCGTAACAACGATGTTATAGGGTATAAAGTCTGCTTCCCGGCACGTATAATTTTAAGGAAATAGTAATTGTATTCCTGCTCCTGTAGTCGGCACTAAATAAATGCTACCACACCTGGCACTGGGGTTCGTCCCGTATTCTTAACAGTGGGAGCCACACGTTCACGTCTTCCGTGTCCGGCTACGGCGCTCTCTGCTCTATTGACAACGAGCCAAACGATGCGGATGCCTCAAGGGCAAACTGCACGGAGAACGCTGGGCTTCCAACTTTGAAACGGCGACTTATGATCCGTAAAGAAATATGCGGAACCTTGGGTCCACAGTCTATAGGATGTCCCCACACACGCCGACAATATCGGTAAACGCATATCAAGTTTGTGTAGTGTGAGCCATTCGTATTCGCGCAGCTACGAACAGGATGTAATCTGACGCCATCAACTATGAAAACAAATTATTAAGATAATTATTTCAACCATATGCATTTCCCAAAATTTGGTTCAAAAAGGTTCAAATGGCTCTGAGCACTATGGGACTTAACATCTGAGGACATCAGTCCCCTAGACTTAAAGCTATTAAACCTAACTAACCTAAGAACATCACACACATCCACGTCCGAGGCAGGATTCGAACCTGCGACCGTAGCAGCAGAGCGGTTCTGGACTGAAGCGCCTAGAACCGCACGGTCACTATGGCCGGCTCAAAATTTGGTAATACATCACAACGTCGCGAGGACTCATACAACAACAGAAAAATAAGTGTCTCTTGTATTAAGTAGAGCAAATAACATTACAACCTGTGCGAATGTAGGCTTTTCCGGCATATACTACCGATGAAAAGCTCTCGGATTTGCAGACGGGCTGCAGCGTATTCGACAAAAGATAATGAGTTTGACATTCGGAGAAATTTTGTGGCATATTTACGATGCCGCCCGGTTAGAAACATGTCGGTTTCGTCAACACGACCACACTAAATACTTTTTGGATGCCCCATCACCTCTTTGATTTCCTGTTATCTTCGCTGCTCTGACAAAACAAAGGACTTGCGTGTGCGACACGAGATTTTTCCCGTTTTCTTGGTTCAAGCGGGTGCATTGCACCTCACAGATCCGCTACAGTGTTTACGTCTGATGGTCGTACACTGCTCTTCAAAACTTAAGACCGAGACATAAACAGTAACATAACATAGGTTTATTAACTACTCGGTGGAAATGAGCTTGATTCCAGAGGTCTCCCAGTTGCGCACAAAAACCTGATGTCAGATGTCAGAGTGACTATGGCACCAAATGAGGCCGGTCTCAGAAAACGAGACGGTAGATGGAACGAGAAAAGACAGTGTGCGAATCAGCGAGCAAATACGGTTCTCTGTGGTGGTTCTCTTCCTAACAACATGGCCCGGAGACACATCCGGATGACTTCATACGAGGACGAATCATCGGTAAACTGGAAGAAAGACAAAATCTGCCGAGGTTAACCAAGGAGTTTAATATTGCTCACAGAACTGTGAACTTAGGGAGCATCATGCACCACAGACACTCTGTGCGAAGGAGAGAAACTGGTTGACCATGGCCAACTACGGTAGCAGATGACGATCAAATTATGTAATTCACACATCAAAATGTTTTGCATCACCTCAGTTCCGAGAGTTCAGGAACCTTTACAGAAAATTAGAATAGAGATCAACATAAATATCATTTCGGCCCTTTTTATTGTTCATGAAAACCAAACATTGCATCTTGTACCACCATACAGCGAGACCTTCAGAGGTGGTGTTCCAGATTGCTGTACACATCGGTACCTCTAACACCGAGTAGCACGTCCTCTTGCATTGATGCATGCCTATATTCGTTGTGGAATATTGTGGCAAGGCATATTCGTTGTGGGCAAGGCACTGTTGGTCCCGATTGTCCCACTCCTCAACGGAGATTCGGCGTAGATCCCTCAATGGTTGGTGAGTCACGGTGTCCATAAACAGCCCGTTTCAATCTGCCCAGGCATGTTCGATGGGGTTTATGTCTGGAGAATATGCTGGACACTCTAGTCGAGCGATGTCATTAAGAAGGAAGTCATTTACGAGAGTGATGTTGCGCACCACGACGTTCTGTGACTGCACGAAAATCATTATTCAACAGGATGGCGTTGCTGTCAGGATTCCTCCGAGACATAATCCGTAGGTAGCTTGTAACTAATGACCTGCTGCCACTTTACTGTAGTCCCCGCACCCTCACACTGACTAGGCGACACAGAAATTGCTTTGCGATTACATACTACAGGTTCCCTGCTGACGTTTTTCGAAGAGACTAGGTAGCGGTAATAGCCCGTGAGCGTTCTGAACGAGGCATGTCATCGACAGTTCCTGTCTGTCTGTATCTCCTCCATGTCCGAACAATATCGCTTTGATTCACTCCGAGACACCTGGACACTTCTCTTGTAGAGAGCCCTTCCTGGCCCGAAGTAACAATGCGGACGCGATCGATCTGCGGCATTGACTGTCTAGGCATGGTTGAACTACAGACAACACGAGCCGTGAACTTCCTTTCTGGTGGATTGACTGGAATTGACTGGTTGTTGGTCATCCTCCGTCTTATAGGAGCTGCTCATGCCTGGTTGTTTACATTTTTGGGCAGGTTTAGTGACATCTCTGAATAGTCAAAGGGACTGTGTCTGTGATACAATACCCACAGTCAACGTCTATCTTCAGGAGTTCTGGGAACTAGGGTGATGCAAAACTTTTTTTATGTGTCTATGCAAAATGGGACAAACGTCTAACAGCGGGTGCAGTTGCAACTACATTTAACAGTACTGCAAGACGCGCTGTCTCATGATTCACAGTGGCACGGCATGGAGATATGTCTCTTGCTGGTGGTCAGTGCGTTGTACTGCCGCACGTGGGCAGCAACATTTGTGGTAGTCTCTAAAGCATAGCGACTGACCAACAACGAGTGAGGTCGCCTGGTCTTCTCGCAAGAGAGCAGGCTCAGTCTTAGTGATTCTAAACGTACCCTCATATGGCGAGAAGTGGGAGCACTTAATGTACCCACAACCACTGTCTAACGTAATGGTTTTGATGGGCCAGGTATTATTGCGTGGCGAGGAATAATATTGGATGGGTGTACTGACCTCCGAAAGGCCGACCGAAGTGGCCGAGCGGTTCTAGGCGCTTCAGCCTGGAAGCGCGCGACCGCTACGGTCGCAGGATCGTCGTTTGCTTTTGTTCTACAGTATTACTTTTATTGTGTTAACCGGCTTTCGGCTTACAAGGCCATCTTCAGACATTTACTGATTATTATTACCAAAGAAGTTACAATGTTTGTAAACAACATTGGAAGAGAATCTACACATCTAGATTGAATCAGACGCGTACAGAAAATAACATCTTTGACAATGTGGTGGGAATGCAATATAAAAAGTAAAAAGTTGAACACTAAATAAATATAAATAGAGTAAAGGGGAAAACACCTTAACACAAAAAAACAGCAAGCCTACATAACAGTTTCTATTAACAAACAAAACCAATAAAATAAAATAAATTAGTACTCTGTTCCTATTTTGTGTTAATGTTTTTTTCTTGTTTACTCCATTTTTATCTACTTACTGATCAACTTTTTACTTTTTACAATGAATTACCCTCACACAGTCAAAGATGTTATTTACTCTATGTTTTTGCTTCAATCTAGATGTGTAACCTCTTTCAATGTTGTTTTCAAACATTGTAACTTCTTTGGTGTCGCCCGCATCTCGTGGTCGTGCGGTAGCGCTCTCGCTTCCCACGCCCGGGTTCCCGGGTTCGATTCCCGGCGGGGTCAGGGATTTTCTCTGCCTCGTGATGGCTGGGTGTTGTGTGCTGTCCTTAGGTTAGTTAGGTTTAAGTAGTTCTAAGTTCTAGAGGACTGATGACCTAAGATGTTAAGTCCCATAGTGCTCAGAGCCATTTGAACCATTTTTTTCTTTGGTGTCAATAGTCAGTAAATGTCTGAAGATCGCCCCGTACGCTGAAAACTGATTAATACAATAAAAGTAACACTACAGAACAAAAGCAGACTAGCGTTTTTCATTCATTACAGTGTTTTTCTACCATATATTCCTTTCCTCTCCGACTCTGCGGAGAATCTCCACATTCCTTACATTATCATTCCACCTAATTTTCAACTTTCTTCTGCAGCATCATATCTCAATTGCTTCGATTCCCCTCTGTTCCGGTTTCCCCACATTTCGTGTTTCACTACCATACAATGCTGTGCTCCAAACATACATTCTCAGAAACTTCTTCCTCAAATTAAGGCCTATACTGGCCAGGAACACCCTGTTTGCTAGTCTGCCTTTGATGTCCTCTTTGCTCCGTCCGTCATTGGTTATTTTGCTGGCTGTGCAGTAGAAGTCCTTAATTTGTCCACTTTTTAGTTTCGTCTACTGTTAAGTTTCTTGCTGTTCTCATTTCTGCTACCTCTCATTACTTTCGCCTTCCTCCGATTTACTCTCAATCCATATTCTCTACTCGTTAGACTGTTCATTCCATTCAACAGAGCCTGTAATTGTTCTTCACTTTCACCGAGAACAGCAATTCATCAACGAATCTTATCACTGATATTAAAATTTGTGTCACATATTAAGGTCTACAGTCCCTTGGCGAAGTAAAAAAGTGACGCTTGTAAGTCAGTGCAATCAAAAGAAACGGGCACTTACGTCACATATTTTGATACTCACAAACTAATTCATTAAAACATACACGGTATTTCCCTTAACGTAGAATCATGAAATTTGATAAGGAGAAAGGTTTTAGAGTAAACATAGATGAAAAAAATCAGGTAATTATTGATCTCTAATAATATCATGCGAAAAAATGTTTCTTCTGTTTGTTTTTGGACTGAAAACTTGAAATTAAATCGTTGTCGGAAGTCTTGGAATCCCTGGTATCGATATCTAGGCAGTATCAGTGTCGGTAATAGGCAAAAATCATCGAGAATCTCTATTCTTGAAGTGAATGAACTGTGTATATACATGATTAAGTTTGTACGGAACCCTCAATATGCGAGTGCTACCCGCACCCGCTCACTTTTTTATGGATGACAACGCTCGACCGCTTCGATCAGCGCACGTGAACGAGAGTATATTTGGAAAATGGGCTGGCCTGCCCATTCCCCCGATTTAAATCCCACTGACCACATGTGGAAAACAGTGTGGAAACCTGTTTCAGTACGTCCAAAAGGACGAACGGCCATCCAGCATTTGCCACTCGCGCTTGTGAGGACTGGAACTCCATACCACAAGAGACATGGGAGCTGTCAGGGGTGGTCACATGCCGTATTAAGAATCACGTCCCGCGTTTTGTAAATTCCAGGGAATCATCGTAAACAGCGGCGTCAGTGAAATTTTTACTTTTGAATGAAAGTGTCATTTCTGTCCTCTCGTTTCATATTTCTTTCAGTTACCTTCTGTACTGTACTATCCTGTAGCAGTTCTTTGTAGGTATGGTCCCACTTTCATCAAGCTATGTTACTTGGCGCATCATGCGAAAGTTAGCCTGCATTCGTCCTTAAGTATCGGTCACCAGTGTAGTAGTTGTAATCTGATTGTGAGATTTCCACTTCAACAGTTGCTAGGTAATTCTGCGGCGACGTTTGTATTTCAAACCGTACAGGATTCAGTTGCTACTGGCCGTTCATGGTAGTGGTGTACAAGAATGCGTGAATTCAATGTGGGAGTGGAGGTGGAAGCTAAGAATTTCCTTTCATGTTTAGTTTTCAGCTGTGAAAGTACCTTCTGTTTAAGAGGAAAAGTGACCGACACGGCGTAAGGATTTGGAGAATACGACAGCGTTATATCATAGTTGAGCGTGAGAGAGAGGGAGAGAGAGCTGGACAATCGAAATCTTCGTGCCTTTGGTTCCGCTTTAGGAGAAAAGACCTACGATCTGTTCTCTTTTGCCGAAAAAGTGGTTGTAGGGCTCATGTAATTTGATGAGTTAGTCGTGTGACTAGAGGCTCCCTTCGGGTAGACCGTTCGCCGGGCGCAAGTCTTTCGATTTGACGCCACTTCGGCGACTTGCGCGTCGATAGGGATGAAACGATGATGATTAGGACAACACAACAACCAGTCCCTGAGTGGACAAAATCTCCGACCCAGCCGGGAATCGAACCCTTAGGACTGACATTCTGCCGCGCTGATCAGTCAGCTACCGGGGGCGGACGATAAGCTAGTGATTGGACATCATTCGCAACTGCTAGGACACTCCGAAAATTTAATTTTTCAACAGGACGAAGTAAGACTGAAGCAACATTTTATATCGAGCATCTCTTAAAAGCGAACTGCCACAACGATAGATCGGACTTTTATGGATGCATGGTCGTTTAAGTTCGACCATTAACATCCGAGGTCGCCTGGCCTTACGGCATATCATTTTGAAAACATTGTAATTCTATACGCAGCAGGCAGGTGTGGCCGAGCGGTTCTAGGCGCTTCAGTCTGGAACCGCGTGTCCGCTACGGTCGCAGGTTCGAATCCTGCCTCGGGCATGGATGTGTGTGGTGTCCTTAGGTTAGATTTAAGTAGTTCTAAGTTCTAGGGGACTGATGACCTCAGCAGTTAAGTCCCATAGTGCTCAGAGCCATTTGAACCATTTTCTATACGCAAGTTAAAAGTTAGCCCAGAAGCGTACAGCGTTTTGTGACTTCATGTACTCTCATATCACTAATGTCTCTTCTTTGCATTGCACTTGTAGGAAGTGGATTTGCTCCTTTATACTGTGTGCTGCACTTGGGGTACCACCATTTCCCAAAATACCCACTATATGCATAAATGCTCTTATAACGTAAAGGTAGTATTCCTCGTATTTGTTACTGCGTTTTTGTTCATTTCAAAGACGCCATGTATGTGAAAGTTTCCCTGTAATTTTGGGAGGTTTCTGTTGTGACTGTTCATTCTGATAATTTTTATATACTCTTTCATTTTAGATGGTTCATGGCCACAATTTATTGGTTTTTCAGTTAGGTGGATTTCTATTTTCAGTCTTCCAGATCCTTGTGCGTCACTTGTATCTAGAACTGAAATACAAAGAGCCCTTTTAATGAATACGAAAGTAATAAATGACCAAATCAAAATAAATAACACTCATTGATCATGTTAGCCACTAAAATAACAAAAAGAGTTGTATAACATAACCAGGGTAAAAAACTCTTTAAGTCCCCCAACACAGACACTTAATGATATATTTTAAGCAACACTGTTATTTGGGATGCCCTCCACTTAAAATACCTTCCTTTCACAGAACAGACCCCATCACGCACAATTACAGAAGCAACCACATAACAAAACAGGCGAATATCAAGTACAGACAGACACTGCAACACAAATAAAAGACGACCGAGAATCACACAGCGACACTTGGCAACAGCAGGTACAGTAACAAACACATACACATACACACACACACGCACGCACACACACACACACACACACACACACACACACACACACACACACACAAGCGAGCACGCGAGCACTCAGTGAATGTTGGGTGATCAAGTGAAATGTGCTGGAAAACGCTGAAAATAGGATATCCTGCCGTACGCAGGGCAACTAAGTACAACTCCCGGGACGCCACATGTGGAATAGCAAGATCAATAAATCGAAAGTAGATTTATTTTAACTTGCGCTCCAAAAAGTAGGTTCTTGCTAAAGAATAAGAGAATAACGATAAACTGTGAAATGGCAACGTATCTGTAAACGTTATATAATGTATTTACGATTTGCATAAAACAGACATGTATTACTGGCCACTGAAGATACTTTATAAATAAAAAAGAAGTGAACGGTTGTGGCACAAAACAAACAGCTTTCTATTTAGTTGCATAAGCAGATCAATCTCCATGAATCATACTATGGAAATTGCTAAGGAACGACAGAAAACAAAAAATAAAGAGAGGGAAAGTTACTTATCATAGATAAGTACCACAAAGATCTAATTCTAGCAGAGTAGCTGCAAGTGGGGTTTTTGGTGTTTTATATTTTGATTAATATCAAGAGACAGAATAATGTAGAGTTAATGTCGTAGAAATAAAAAAAATTGAGGTTCGCCGATGACACTGTCATTCTGTCAGAGACAGCAAAGGACTTGGAAGAGCTGTTGAACGGAATGGACAGTGTCTTGAAAGGAGGATATAAGATGAACATCAACAAAAGCAAAACGATGACAATGGAATGTAGTCGAATTAAGTCGGGTGATGCTGAGGGAATTAGATTCGGAAATGAGACACTTAAAGCAGTAAAGGAGTTTTGCTATTTGGGGAGCAAAATAAGTGATGATAGTCGAAGTAGAAAAGATATAAAATGTAGACTGGCAATGGCAAGGAAAGCGTTTCTGAAGAAGATAAATTTGTTAACATCGAGTATAGATTTAAGTGTCAGGAAGTCGTTTCTTAAAGTATTTGTATGGAGTGTAGCCATGTATGGAATTGAAACATGGACGATAAATAGTTTGGACAAGAGGAGAATAGAAGCTTTCGAAATGTGGTGCTACAGAAGAATGCTGAAGATTAGATGGGTAGATCACATAACTAATGAGGAAGTATTGAATAGAATTGGGGAGGAGTTTGTGGCACAACTTGACAAAAAGAAGGGACCGGTTGGTAGGACATGTTCTGAGGCATCAAGGGATCACAAATTTAGCGTTGGAGGGCAGCATGGAGGGTAAAAGTCGTAGAGGGAGACCAAGAGATGAATACACTAAGCAGATTCAGAAGGATGTCGGTTGCAATAAGTACTGGGAGATGAAGAAGCTTGCACAGGATAGGGTAGCATAGAGAGCTGCATCAAACCAGTCTCAGGACTGAAAACCACAACAACAACAACAATGTCGTAGCGATAATGTGAAGGGTTGGAAATATATCTGAGACAAGCGCTGGATAAATTCGGAAGTTTTGGAATATGTTGTCAGTAAATACGTTTGAATATACACAGATCTCGAGCAGTTTACATCTGCAGATAAAATTTGCACACCACATTCTGAGTCATTACCTCCAGATTACGAAAATCTCGAAATCATTTTCCTTATTTTTAGGTGATCATAACAGGAAGCTGTAGTAATAACAGGCATGCTACGGAGGATAAGTACACTCTGTGATCAAAAGTGTCAGGACACCTGAAAATGACAAGTTCGTGGCGCCCTTCATCGGTAATGATGGAATTCAGTACGGTGTTGGCCCACCCTTAGCCTTGATGACAGATTCCACTCTCGCAGGCATACGTTCAATCAGGTGCTGGAACGTTTCTTGGGGAATGGCAGCACAATCTTCACGGAGTGCTGCACTGAGGAGCGGTATCGATGTCGGTCGGTGAGGCCTGGCACGAAGTTGGAGTTCCAAAACATCCCGCAGGTGTTTTATAGGATTCACGTCAGGACTCTATGCAGGCCAGTACATTTCAGGGATGTTATTGTCGTGTAACCACTCAGCCACATGCCGTGCATTAGTAACAGGTGCTCGATTGTGTTGAAAGATGCAATCGCCATCCCCGAATTGCTCTTCAAAGTGGAAGCAAGAAGGTGCTTAAAACTTCAATGTAGGCCTGTGCTGTATTGGTGTCACGCAAAACACAAAGGGGTGCAAGCCCCCTCCATTAAAAACACGACCACACCATAACACTACAGCTTCCGAATTTTACTGTTGACACTACACACGCTGGTAGATGACGTTCACCAGGCATTCGCCATACACACACCCTGCCATCCGATCGCCACATTGTGTACCATGATTCCTTACTCCACGCAACGTTTTCCCACTGTTCAATCGTCCAATGTTTACGCTCCTTACACCAAGCGAGGCGTTGTTTGGATTTTACTGGTGTGATGTGTGGCTCATGAGCAACCGCTCGACCATGAAATCGAAGTTTTCTCACCTCCCGCCTAAGTGTCATAGTACTTGCAGTGGATCGTGATGCAGCTTGTAATTCCTCTGATGATCTGGATAGATGTCTGCCTATCAAACATTACGATCCTCTTCAACTGTCGGCGGTCTCTGTCAGTGAACAGACGAGGTCGGCCTGTACGCTTTTGTGCTGTAAGTGTCGCTTCACGTTTCCACATCACTATCGCATCGGGAACAGTCGACCTAGGGACGTTTAGGAGTTTGGAAATCTCGCGTACAGACGTATAACACAAGTGGCACCCAATCACCTGACCACGTTCGAAGTCCGTGAGTTCCGAAGAGCGCCCCATTCTGCTCTCTCACGATGTCTAATGAATACTGAGGTCGCTGATATGGAGTACCTGGCAGTAGGTGGCAGCACAATGCACCTCATATGAAAAACGTATGTTTTTGGGTGTGTCCGGATACTTTTGATTACATAGTGTATGTGTGGTTAACAATTCTGTTCCAAAAAACTGAAAGAAGATTAAACATATGGCACCATAAAAGAAAAACAAAAAAACTGATGCTTAAAATTATTTCACTGTGTGATAAATCTCTAATTTTCCACTTGTCACTGTTCGTAGTCGATGATTTTTCGGAACACCTCTCGTATTTCGCCCTTGGTAGCCATTTCGAAAAACTGCCACAGTAAAATCTGTGAAAACAGAGACGCAGCAGTACTATCAAATGTAGTACAAAACCTAAAAAAATAGTGATGGTTATTCCTCCTTTTACTACGACAATATTTAGCACGATCTGGGCTGTGACACTTATCTCAAAGATGCGAAATGCCCTTTCATTTATTTCTTGAAATTTCTGAGGAAAATTTATTCGAGATATCGAACGCAAATTTAAAAAATGCCTAAGAAATGAGTGTATAAAATCCACGGTACTTTTCAGTAGTACGAGCGATGTAAAATCTGCAGTGTGCTTAAGGACGAACATAACACCGCAACTTGGTAAAGTGGCTTTTGGAGTCATGTTGGGATAAAAATTCTGTTATGTGCTTCTACATCGAAGACCCACTCCATAGACATTCGCACTCTGCACGGCAGCAGTGTTAGTACTTTATAACATGGACAGATACAGAGCGCGCACGCCTGTAACTCTACCATGGTAAGGTTTGCAACCAAAATCTAAGTCACGTAACGCAGACGAAAAACCCGAGAATCTGTCATTGCGCAGTATCCGAATTGCAGCCTACAATCAATGTTTTTGTCATTTTCAGCTAAAATCAAGCATTAATCTTTACAACTGGACGACTTGTGGTATTTGCTGTTATACATGTTACAGTTGATCGAATTTCTCCGAATTTTTCTGTATTACTGCGATGGTATCGTTTTTACATTTGGCCAGGTGGAAGCGTAATACACTCCTGGAAATTGAAATAAGAACACCGTGAATTCATTGTCCCAGGAAAGGGAACCTTTATTGACACATTCCTGGGGTCAGATACATCACATGATCACACTGACAGAACCACAGGCACATAGACACAGGCAACAGAGCATGCACAATGTCGGCACTAGTACAGTGTATATCCACCTTTCGCAGCAATGCAGGCTGCTATTCTCCCATGGAGACGATCGTAGAGATGCTGGATGTAGTCCTGTGGAACGGCTTGCCATGCCATTTCCACCTGGCGCCTCAGTTGGACCAGCGTTCGTGCTGGACGTGCAGACCGCGTGAGACGACGCTTCATCCAGTCCCAAACATGCTCAATGGGGGACAGATCCGGAGATCTTGCTGGCCAGGGTAGTTGACTTACACCTTCTAGAGCACGTTGGGCGGCACGGGATACATGCGGACGTGCATTGTCCTGTTGGAACAGCAAGTTCCCTTGCCGGTCTAGGAATGGTAGAACGATGGGTTCGATGACGGTTTGGATGTACCGTGCACTATTCAGTGTCCCCTCGACGATCACCAGTGGTGTACGGCCAGTGTAGGAGATCGCTCCCCACACCATGATGCCGGGTGTTGGCCCTGTGTGCCTCGGTCGTATGCAGTCCTGATTGTGGCGCTCACCTGCACGGCGCCAAACACGCATACGACCATCATTGGCACCAAGGCAGAAGCGACTCTCATCGCTGAAGACGACACGTCTCCATTCGTCCCTCCATTCACGCCTGTCGCGACACCACTGGAGGCGGGCTGCACGATGTTGGGGCGTGAGCGGAAGACGGCCTAACGGTGTGCGGGACCGTAGCCCAGCTTCATGGAGACGGTTGCGAATGGTCCCCGCCGATACCCCAGGAGCAACAGTGTCCCTAATTTGCTGGGAAGTGGCGGTGCGGTCCCCTACGGCACTGCGTAGGATCCTACGGTCTTGGCGTGCATCCGTGAGTCGCTGCGGTCCGGTCCCAGGTCGACGGGCACGTGCACCTTCCGCCGACCACTGGCGACAACATCGATGTACTGTGGAGACCTCACGCCCCACGTGTTGAGCAATTCGGCGGTACGTCCACCCGGCCTCCCGCATGCCCACTATACGCCCTCGCTCAAAGTCCGTCAACTGCACATACGGTTCACGTCCACGCTGTCGCGGCATGCTACCAGTGTTAAAGACTGCGATGGAGCTCCGTATGCCACGGCCAACTGGCTGACACTGACGGCGGCGGTGCACAAATGCTGCGCAGCTAGCGCCATTCGACGGCCAACACCGCGGTTCCTGGTGTGTCCGCTGTGCCGTGCGTGTGATCATTGCTTGTACAGCCCTCTCGCAGTGTCCGGAGCAAGTATGGTGGGTCTGACACACCGGTGTTAATGTGTTTTTTTTTTTCCATTTCCAGGAGTGTAGTTCAGAACATAGTACTGATACATTTTTTTTCTTTTTACAAGTGAGCGAATTTTAGGTCTTCAGTGAATTCTTGAATTCGTTTCATTGTGAGCGATTTAATTCACTGTTTGCAAAGGTGTGCAAGGAAAAAATAACCATTTGGCAGGAAATGTTTCCTCTGCAATAACTGTTGTTATAAATCACATCCATTTCTATCCATAACATCCGATTTTTAAACAAAATGAGCCTTTTTGTTGACTTTTGCTTAGTTCAATAATGATATAAAAACAGTAGCAAGATAAGAACCGCTTTAGAAAACAATCACTACAGAGAAAACGTATTAAATCAGATATCAAATTTCTCTTTTCTCAAAATCAATGATTGACGTACGCTCCTATGGCGAGAGGTGGGAACACGTAATGCAACCAGGAACATTGTCTAACATGATCGTTTCGGTGGCCCAGGTGTTATAGTGTGGGGAAGCATAATGTTGCATGGCCCCTCTGACCTTCCCCACGTGCGTTTTTTCAGGGGAATATTCGGCCTTGACTTGATTTTTAAGGATGACAACGCGTGACCGCATCGGATGACACGGATGGAGAAGCTCTTCGAACGCGGTTCTGCCGACTTAAATCCCATCGGAAACGTGTGGGATGCGTTGGAGAGATGTGCTGGAGGACGTCCACCTGCATCAGTGATGATCCAGCAGCAGTCAACTGCGTTAGTGGAGGAATGAAACGCTCTGCCACAAGTACTACCTACCAACCTTTTGGCCAGCATGGAAGCACGTTTCAGAGCATGCATTACCGTCTGCGAAATTACTGTCTGAATAAAAGTGCCATTTCTGTTCGTCTCTCCGCGCATTTCAGTCATTTAACTTCTGCATAATACTTTAGCGTTCTTCCTATGTATGGTCCAAGATTCATTGAGCTATGTTTCTTCGCAGAGACACAACATGCGAAAGTTACTCTCATCCTTTAGTTGTGCGCACCACGGCATAATGATCCTTGCCATTCAATTCGCATCACTGAGGCACAAATAATCACTCTCAAATAAAAGATCATTTGCATCTGCTTGGTAACGTTGTTACTACATAGCTTCAGCCCTGAAATTCACTGACTTGTAAGGGAACTTTCCCAAGTGTCAATAAACGGTCTTCATTCGTTGGTTGATTTGGGGGAGCGGACCAAACAGCGACGTCATCAGTATCATCGGATTTGGGAAGGATGGGGGAGGAAGGCGGCTGTGCTCTTTCAAAGGAACTATCTCGGCATTTGCATGAAGCGGTTTAGGGAAATCATGGAAAACCTAAATCAGGATGCCCGGACGCGGGTTTGCACCGTCGGCCTGCCGAATGCGAGTCCTTTGTGCTAACCACAACGCCACCGCGCTCGGTAATAAATAAACGATCTTTATTAATGTCGGCAGGTGTGTGGAGGGGACAAAATACTGCAATACTTATATCCTGGTTTGTGTCCAATTTCACGTGCCGAAAGGTAATTTGGCATATCAGGTTTTTCTTCGAAACGACGATATATAAAAATGTTTGATATGTAGTTAACGTTCTTTAAAACTGTATAATCGAATTTTGCAAAAATTTTAAGTTTTGCAAAATGCTTGCACCATCATTAATTTTGAGAAATGAAACCGTTTGATACAACGTAGCCTAAATTAAAGAACCTTTCAAGCTACATATATCCACGTGTAATAAAGATGGTTTGTGAAACACCATTTTTGGAAAATGAGCTGTACACAATGTGCTGTCGGACTATCTTCAACACATCTAATTAAAATATCTAAACCTTCATTATTAGTCTAGGTATTTATTTTACTAGCTTGTTTGTCTCCGTAGCGCAGTGGTAGCGTTACCACCTGCCACGCAAGGGGGCTCAGGTTCGATTCCCGACAGGGGACTGGGTGTTGTGTGTCTTTCATCATTGACACACAAGTCGCCGACGAGGCGTCAGCTAAAAAGACTTGCAATACAGCCGCGGAACCTCGAAGGGGATATCCCGGCCAATAAATGGTTGTATGGCATTTCATTTCATTTTTTAGGTTATTATGAGACAAAATAATTATAATAATGATAATCTATACATAGATGCCCAGAACATAAGGTTTACCGTGCACATAAAATGAACAAAATTTCTTCACAAAATATACACGAAAAAACAATGTAAAACGAAATTCAATAGGATTTCAGCTTGTTGCAGATGATCCTCTAAATATCCTAAATTGTATCGGGAATATTTTAGTACGTTGGTAAGCCGTGGTGAAGAGAACTGATTATACACTCGTGGCTGCAGCTTAATTATGTTGTTTCTCAAATGGAGACAGACATCATAATGATTCAATACAACTAGATCCGAAAATGTTCTCACATGGTGCTTCCAGTATCAAAACCCGTATACATCTCACGATTGTGTCTGTGCATTCGAGCCATTTACGATCATCAGATGAACAAGTTTCTTTTTCTCAGCTATGATGGCCAAAACCGTTTTTTCATATTGACCACCCGACTTTTCCTAGTTTTAAAAGAAGCCAAATAACAGTTAGGACCGACAATCCGAGAATATCTTTTTGAAACCCCAACTGTCCTTGTGACGGACTCGAAATCTAGTAAACAAACGTCTGATAGGGTGAAAAGACATTTGAAAGATGTTTCCCTTACCAGTGAAGGAGAAAAATAGGAGAATATATTACTGTTAGATTCTTGGGGTTGTCAGTGTGAGAGAACCGCATGGAGCAGCGTACCTGAGGACAAGGAACTTGTTCATCTGGTAATTGGAGAGGGCTCGATGTCACAAGTACGGTAATAAGATGCATAAGGCTTTCGATGTTGGAAGAATTTTGTGAGAATATTTTCTAGGTCTTATTGTGTTGAATGATTATGATGTCAAACTCCACTTCGGAAGCAATATACACTACTGGCCATTAAAATTGCTGCACCACGAACATGACGTGCTACAGACGCGAAATTTAACCGACAGGAAGAAGATGCTGTGATATGC